>NC_048298.1:100018344-100170358 GCF_013100865.1 Trachemys scripta elegans | reverse complement strand
TTTTTAGGTGACAAATCTGAGGAACTGTCCCAGATTGAGGTGTCATTAGAGGAAGTTTTGGAACAAACTGATAAACTAAAAAGTAATAAGTCACCAGGACCAGATGGTATTCACCCAAGAGTTCTGAAGGAACTCAAATGTGAAATTGCAGAACTACTAACTGTAGTTTGTAACCTATCATTTAAATCAGCTTCTGTACCAAATGACTGGACGATAGCTAATGTGACCCTAATTTTTAAAAAGGGCTCCAGAAGTGATCCCGGCAATTACAGGCCGGTAAACCTGACTTCAGTACAGGACAAACTGAAACTACAGTAAAGAACTAATTTGTTGGGGAAGAGTCAACATGTTTTTTTGTAAAGGGAAATCATGGCTCGCCAATCTACTAGAACTCTTCGAGGGGGTCAACAAGCATGTGGACAAGGGGGATCCAGTGGATATAGTATACTTAGATTTTCAGAATGCCTTTGACAAGGTCCCTCACCAAAGGCTCTTAAGGAAAGTAAGCTGTCATGGGATAAGAGGAAAGATCTTCTCATGGATTGGTAACTGATTAAAAGATAGGAAACAAAGGGTAGGAATAAATGGTCAGTTTTCAGAATGGAGAGATGTAAATAGTTGTGTCCCCCAGTGGTCAGTACTGGGCCCAGTCCTATTCAGCATATTCATAAATGATCTGGAAAAAGGGATAAACAGAGAGGTGGCAAAATCTGCAGATGATACAAAACTACTCAAGAGAGTTAAATCCCAAGCAGACTGCGAAGAGCTACAAAAGGATCTCAGAAAACAGGCTGACTGGGCAAGAAAATGGCAGATGAAATACAATGTTGATAAATGCAAAGTAATGCACATTGGAAAACATAATCCCAACTATACATATAAAATCATGGTGTCTAAATTAGCTTTTACCACTCACGAAAGAGATCTTGGAGTCATTGTGGATAGTTTTTTAAAACATCCACTCAATGTACAGTGGGAGTCAAAAAAGCAAACAGAATGTTGGGAATAATTAAGAAAGGGGTAGATAATATGATAGAAAATATCATATTGCCTCTATATAAATCCCTGGTACACCCACATCTTGAATACTGCGCGCAGATGTGGTTGCCCCATCTCAAAAAAGATACATTGGAATTGGAAAATGTTCAGAAAAGGGCAACAAAAATGATTAGGGGTATGGAATGGCTTCCATATGAGGAGAGATTAATAAAACTGGGACTTTTCAGCTTGTAAAAGAGACGACTAAGGCGGGGATATGATAGAGGTCTATAAAATCATGTCTGATGTGGAGAAAGTAAATAAGGAAGTGACATTTACTCCTTCTCATAACACAAGAACTAGAGGTCACCAAATGAAATGAATAGGCAGCAGGTTGAAAAGAAACAAAAGGAAGTACTTTTTCACACAAGGCACACTCAATCTGTAGAATTCCTTGCCAGAGGATGTTGTGAAGGCCAAGACTATAACAGGATTCAAAAAAAGAACTAGATAAATTCATGGAGGATAGGTCCAGCAATGGCTATTAGCCAGGATGGGCAGGGATGGTATCTCTAACCTCTGTTTACCAGAAACTGGGAATGGGCGATAGGGGATGGATCACTTGATGATTACCTTTTCTGTTCATTCCCTCTGGGGCACCTAGCATTGGCCACTTTCAGAAGACAGGATATGGGGCTAGATGGAACTTTGGTTTGACCCCATATGGCCGTTCTTATGTTCTTAAATAACATCCCAATACTGGTTTATCCTTGCAACTTTGTGAATATTTCCCAAACAAATATTACACTACATTAATAAATCTAGAACATAATAAGCTTAAAAGGTAACTGAGTTACCCTAAACTACTAAACTAAAGGGGAAATAATATTTTAAAATCATACTTGATCCAATCATTAATATTTTCATAATGACTACCTCACTGGGCAAACATATTTTTTTCATAAATATCTTTCTGCAAGTGACTTTGTAGATCAGACACATGCTGTATTATATCTGGCTATTCTAGCTATTGCTACCAAAGCAAAAAGACTTTGTGCTATCGTGTCACTCACTTCTCATCTATATACAGCAAAGTCTTGTGTTCCAATAGGAGTACTGGGGGCAAACAATCTAACTAGTTTTAAATGGAGTTTGGTAAATTTATGAACTGGATTATGAGATGTGATTGCCTGAGATAGGAGGTGACTGGACTAAATGATCCAGGAGACCCGTTCCAGTCCTGTGTCCTATGTTTCTATGTGTTGCCTACACTGAAAATAAATAAATTATGGATTTAAATCTAGTCAGAGATATTATATTGTTTATATTACAAATGTTATAGATGTTAAGCCTTTCCCCCTTACCAGGGTGTACAGTTTAGAGTAATTCTCATGTATGGCACCTTAGCTTCATTTGGCTGTAAATATTTTCCATTTCATTTCCCCATCTCACAACTCTCATTGAGTTGTTGTACTAGGGATCTCCTACACTAATGCTCATGCACATCTAGTTAATGAAACCTTATTAACAGGTGATGACAAGGTCAAACTACAGACATATCACTAGTAGATCAGTAAATAAAAATGAGATCTATGACATTCAATCAAGGAAAAGAAGCCACAAGTTATGCCTCCCAGCTGATATGATCCAAACAACCCCTTCCCACAGTAACTGCATCTTTCACTCACAAACAAGAAGTGGCTTTTTTTGTTGTTGCTTTTTGGGGGGGGACGGGGATTGTAAAAAGAGTAATGTGTAAATTGCATATTTCACACAGATGGAATATTTCATCCCACAAGTATACATTTTTGCAAATTCACAGGTGAGATCCTCACCCCTGCTCCAGCTCCTTCATGGTGCTTAAAGGGGCTGGAGCAGCACAAAGGGCCTCTAAAGTCCCATTTCTGACTGGCGGACGATTCTTTCACAGCAGGCACCACACAGACAGTTCTAATGCATTACAGAGATGATATAATACATATTATAGTTTGCTTGGAGAATTCCCCAAATTTCCATAACTATGGTCATGTCTCCCCTTTCTCTTCAGGGGTATAGTGATGCAGAGTTGGTGGGACTTACGTTGTGCAACTGCGCCTTGAATGCGGTATCCAAGAATGATGGCGGCTCTCTGGATGTCAACTCTGTTAATCAGATCTGAAGATTTTACAGCGCTGAGCCTCTCTCCAGTTTGATCCTCCACAAAATAGATCAGTTCTACAGCGTGATCAGCACCCACTAGCCGTGACATGTTGACAATCTGAAGAGATACAGGAATGTTTTAAACTTCAAATAAAAATATTTTTTCCTCCAAGGTCCTCCCATATTTCATCTTTTAACCCTTTCCTCGCACAATACTATGCTTAAGGGTTTGCACTCAAAAAGAAAGGCAATGAGAACAGCTTTAACTAGAGAGAATCAGTGCTTCTTTTTGAATTGCCACTGTCACTAACCCCTGAGGACGGAAGAGCAAAAAGCCCCAAATTAGATCATGGTGAGAAAACATGTTGCCACTAAGGTGAAATCTTAATATCCATCAGACCAGGCATACCAGAACACATGGTACCCCACTAAACGCTCATTGCGAAACCTGGAAATTGACAGTAGCCAGAGACACCCAGCAGAAAGACATGTGTTGTGTAAACAACTCCAAGATTGTGAAAGTACTAAAGAGACAATATAAGACCTAATTCTACACTATTTCTAAGCATGCAAATATCCCTGATTTTAGCAGCATTCTAGTTAATACTGAGCAAGAATGGACATCATAAACCGATTGCTAGGTGTTTATCATTAATCCATAATAATTTGCTCCCAAAGTAAAACTCAAGACATCACCTCATAAGTAATAATAATGGACTAATAATCACAATTAATTATTAAGAGAAAACTCCATCTATTCCAGTGGATGATTACATCAATGCAATGTTAAATCAGTGCCCTAATTACACAAGCCAACATTCAAGTGCTGCAGGAAAGGGATAAATCTACAGAAATGACTGCCTGGTGACTGAGGAGGCAATTATTTACAATGAACTAATCCTTTGCACAACACAACAGTTCAAGCACAGATCTGAAGTTCTTGGCTTGAACAACTTTGGTATCGCTATAGCACAGATTTCTGGGTGTGGGAATGAGAGTAGGAGTGACTTCTAGTGATTCAGATTTGTGCCAAATAAAAAAGTTAATTCCCAGCTAAATTTTACAATGCAGTTGGAGTGTGATGTCAGGAATTTGTAACACTCTAAGGGTCCGTGGGTTTGATTTCACTTATGGTTTGATTTCACTTGCCCTTCCCAAAGCACCTATTTTGGCTTCACTTTATTGTTTTTGACTTCATTTACCTGATTTAGACCCAATTGTGTGGATGTTACCCATATGCATAGGCAGGCTTTCTATTTGCTTCAAATGAATCATTTTGCTTGTGCACATCTAGAGCACCGAACCTTCCTACAGGAAGCCAAGAATTTACACAACACATTAAGAAGCCATTCCTTCAGTGCAGCTTTAATGCCATTAATCAAAAATATGTGTTCTCTGAAGCAGCCCTGTAGATACCTTCTAATCAATGAACATTTAAATTGTAGATGAGAACTTCAATACTCTGTTCTTGTAAAATTAAATCTAATAAATTTTAATCACCTTTGGATTAACCATTTACATGGTGCATTCAGTTTAAAAGTAGGTGAAATAAATGCTGGAAATGATTCTATGGAAGACTGAACCAAAGTTATGCGATATGGAAAGAATCATAACAGTAGGGCAATAGTATTGTTCTCTCACAGAATTCTCTTTTAACCATTTGTGTACATGTTTACAGTTAAGCACATGCATCAGTGTTTGTAGGATCAGGGCTTATGAAAGCAAAGCCAACTAGTCTCCTCTCCCCAGTTTCCAAACATTCAAATTGTTATAAGGAATGCAGTGCAATATTCCAGTTCACACCAGTTGTATCAGCTGTAACATTCCATCTCAGAACATCAAGTTTATGATGAAATCGTTGACAGTCCTTTATCGTAACAGTGTACTGGGCTCTGATGCAATTATATCATGAATATACGCTTTAGATTTCACGCTCTAACACACAAAGGAGACAGATTTCTTTTCAGTAAAAAGACTGAAAAAAGAAACCCATAAAGAGTATACCCTCCCATTGTCCCTCAACTCTTCTGCCAGCTGAGGAGCAGTCTATAACTCAGTGATTCTCAACCTATTTACCATTGTGGGCCGCATATGTAGTTCTCTATGTGTTATGTGGGCCGCATCCATACAATATACAATACTATTGTACTATTGCCCATGATATATAATACTTGGGGGGGGGGGAATTAACCTGGAAAAAGCATGTATGGGGGGAGGGAGCTCTTCGATAATTCCAGCTGAAATAAATGTTCATGCACTTGGTAGGGAAGCACTTCAAGTGCACCCCTTTGTGATCCAACTCTACTTTTAATTCTTTTTTGCCAGGACTGTGACCGCTCGCGACTCTGCCTACTTTAAGCATTGCCTGAGCTGGGCCCACAAAACAGCTGCAGGGTCAGCATTATATCACAGCGCTGCAGTGACTTTGGAGGTGGTGCAGCTGGGACAGAGGGGGTTGCTCCAAGTCCAGCTCCGTGCAGTAGGCAGCAGGAGCCCCATGTGGGGCTCAACACTGGGATGCTGTCCAGGCCAGAGAAGGTCACACTCGAGCCCCTGTAGCAGAGATTGCATAGGAGGGGGAGAGGGCCCTCCCCACCTGGCCTGCTGTGGCTGCCCAATCGGGAACATGTCTCTCCATGCCTGCTTCCAGACAGTCAGCGGCAGGGGTGATCCCACCCACCGAGCCATGGGGCACCTTAGCTGGGAAGTCACCCACAGGACAAATTTCCACCCCGCACCAGCTGTTGCTTGCAAATAATGGTACAAATTTTAATATAATGATTTACAAGGCAGCCTGCTGCTCTGGCTGTGAGCTCCGGGTCCGGACACGGTCAGCAGGGGATGGGCAGGCAGGCGTTGTCTGCTGCAGGCAGCCCAGGGCGTGCTGCAACCCAGAACATGCTCATCCTCTTATGGCTCTTCTTTGAACCCTCTCCAATTTATCAACACTGTTCTTGAACTGTGAGCAACAGAACTGGACTCACTATTCCAGCAACAGTCGCACCAGTGCCAAATACAGGATAAAATAACCACTCTACTAATCAAGATTACACTAGGACAGCGGTTCTCAAGCAACAGCCCGCATGCAGCCCAATTAGCACACAGTTGTGGCCCAGCTCAGCTGTGTGCTAAAGGCCGCGGGCTCCGCGCTCCAAGCTGCCCTGCCGCGTTGGCAGGCTCTGGGCTGCCGGTGGCTGCCCGGCGGGCTGCAGGCTGCCACCAGGGTCTAGGCCACTGCCTGACCCCACATGGCAGGGTCTGGGTCCCTGCCCCCTGCCCAGCTCCCTGCTTCTGACCCCACTCTGTGGAGGGGGCTCTGGGTGGAGGGCACCGGGTATAGGGGCTTGGGGGGGGGGCACTGTGGCTCTCAACCTGTGGCCCAGGTAATACTTTGTGGGCTGCATATGTGGCCCACAATGATAAATAGGTTGAGAACCACTGCTCTAGGAGCTCATGTTCAGCTAGATTATCCACCACGACCCCAGATCTTCCCAGGATAGAGATGCCCATCCCTAAGTATGGTCTACATTCTTTGTTCCCAGATGTATGCATTTAAATTTAGCATAAACACATATTGGTTCCTTATGCCCAGTTTAGCAAGCAATCTAATTTGCTCTGAATCAGTGACCCCGTCCTCTTCATTATATACCACGCCCCCAATTTTTGGGTCATCTGCACACTTTATCAAGTCAACATCTGTAAAATGGGTTAATTAATACCCATTTCTGCAAAACTCTGGATTTCTCTACACTTACATAGCAGTTTACATTTAAAGTATTATTTTAGATATATTTCATAGTACAAGGCATAGACCACAGTGTATATATATGTATATAGTTTATGTGTAGTAGGTCTCATACTATTTTCCCAGTGAGGTCTTCTGTACAATTTCAAATTATTTTTGTTTTATAATTTGTAAAGGTCTGTCCTTTAAGGTGCTAAAGACAGCACCAAATGCATAGAAATTCAGTTTTCCAGACAAATGAAGATGCCTTCCACGTGTTAAGAAGCAAGAGCCAGCATTTTATATCTATGCTTTGAGGGTGAAGGAGAAGGGAGAGAAAGCATATGAAAAAAGCAAGAATTTAAATCATTAAAAAAAAAAAAAACCCTCGTCAGTGCAATTCACTCTGTTTCTGCTGGCATAAATCACATCTTTTTGGTTAATATTAGACATGTGCTTTAACCTTTACAGACTAAAAGCTTAACTGTGTTCCAGTGTCAGTAAAAATTAATTTAAAAAAAATGTTTCCAAAGGAGTACCATAGGTCAGTGAATAGTGTTGCCTTGGTAACCAATTCCAGTACATAAATTACAGTAGGAAAATCTAGGTAGTGGAGGAACTCAGAAAGCATTTGCCAAATGTCAGCAAGCCAAAAGATCCTATAATCAGTTGCCAATTTGTTAGTAAACAGCAGGATTACTTCTCTTTTTGAAATATGTACATCCCACAGGAAAAAAGAACAAAAAGAGATTCTGCTTTATCAAAAATAGGATTTAAACATCAATGCAATTAAGTCAAGCTGTTCCAGGGTCTGGATTACTTAGCAGACATTACAGCGTGAACCATACGTTAAATGAGCAAAACACACACACACACACAAAGTCTACCTTAGGTTTGAGTAAGTTGTTGCATAAACCTGCAAAGCCAGGAAATACACTGGTGCTGCTTAAATGATGGCAGCTGTGCCCTTAAGTAATCTTGCTGGGTCTACATGTCGCAGTATTTGTGACTAATATCAAGTATTCATCCAATTTGGCATTTAGGCCCTGATTTTGCAATTGTCATGTTGGGAGGGACTAGTAAATAAATCTGTATGAGGAGCCAGCTACAAATCTGTTCCTGTAGCAGCTATCCCAGCCAGCAAACCACCTCTATCTTGCCAGCTGGAAATCTGGTTTGCCACAACAGAACGGGTTTGTCCAACAGTCATAGGCAGAGGGGAGCCTGAGGACTTAATCTCTAGCTGAGGTATTACTGGAAGCCTAAGGTACGTGGAAACACTATAGTTCCCTTCAGAAATCCACTCCAAACACCACTGCCAGGAACACCCACATGTGCTGGATGGGTCCCTCAGGCTCTCTGCTGCCAGTACAGGTCTGGTGAACTACCTCTGGTTCATCAAACCAGGCCTTGTCTATACTGCACGGGTAATTCAACCTAAATTATGCAATTCCAGCTACGTGAATAATGTAGCTGGAGTCGATGTAGCTTAGGTCAACTTACGGCGGTGTCTACACTGCGCTGTGTCGAAGGGAGATGCTCTCCGGTCGACTTACCTTACACTTCTCGTTCCGGTGGAGTACTGGAGTCGACGGGAGAGCGATCTGCGATCGATTTAGCGGGTGGTCACTAGACCAACTAAAAGGTCAGACAGTGGAAATTCTTAAAGTTTCCATTTAAAAATCATAAAAATCCCAAGTAACCTCAATCAATATCAAGGTTGCTATATAATAATTATTTTCTCATACAGATTCTTAGATAACTAAATATTAGCCATGTGAGCTATTTAATTTCTGTAGTTTTCCTTTAACTGAGAACGTCACTGCTTTTGTCACTTTGTGCCACAGCCTTAATTGCCATTCTTTTCTAGGATTCACCTTTTTGTTCTCTACAGCACTCAAAAGAAGCAGAGATAATTTCAATCTAAAGTAAATTAAGTATTATTTTAATATGAGCTTCTGGTGGGGTTTTTTAAAACCGTACTTAACAGCCTCATTCCTCATAAAAGTGCATGAGAGCTGACAAGACAGACTACTCATAAAAATGTCAAGTGTCTCTAAGTCTGCATGATGTAATATAACCTACAGAGTATGCCTTGCATTTGCAAGAAGAAGCTATAAAAGGTGAAATTCTCTGTGGAATATTTGCATATAAACATAGATGGGATTGTGTTGTGTATAATAAGCCGCTGTAAGGCTGTAAACCCTGTGTGTAGCTATGGCTTTAGGTGTCTATCTAACAGAGAGTGCCACCATATGAGCAATGCAGATGAGAGAAAGGGAAAAGAAAAGATGAGAATTTGGGCACTGTCAGTCCAAACCTCTTATTTTTATGAAAGGTTCAAAAGTGTTTAGATATAAAGAAGTGATTTTACCCAGTTATGTTTTCCAATAAATATATAAGAAAAAATGTGCCTCCCCTCCCCCCAATGGTGCCAGTTCTACTTTCACAGCATAGGAAAGGAAAACAATTATTATGATAGCATTTATCAACAATTGCCTCATTTTCAGCGCAAGCTCTTCAATTTCCACAGCACTCAGTGGTGTTGTGTTTTAATACAAAGTGCCTTTCACCTCAGGAACCCTCAATTCTAAACTGGCTTGTCACAAGTGAAATGAATGGGTGGTCTCAGTTTAGTCTCCAGGGGACAAATGTCCTCCTGACTAAAATAACACCCCATTTGGTACAACTGGCAGTCTGTGCCCTTATTTCCCTCCATTGTGGGTTGGTATTATAAAAGAGCTATCAGAACAATACACGACATTATGCAACACATGCTGTTATCCTGCAGTGTAAGAGAAAGGTTGAAAATAAAGAACATGCAGAGACTGGAAATTTTGTTATTTGTGTCATGGTGTCCTCTGAACGCGCACACACACACACACACACACACACACACACACTTCTCCAAACCAGTTCACAGTCTCATCCAGGGAAACCTGCAGAACCTGCTGCAGCAAAATTAAAAGGTTTATTGCGGTTGAGAATTGATTGCTATGCCTCATATCCTCAGCTTAGGTGGGAGAGGTGATGTTCTATGTTACAACAATTTGAAAACAATTTGATGTTCTATGTTACAACAATTACAAAATGGCCCCAGGGGCCATTGTGCAGCCAATGGACCACTGGAATGCCACAACACTCTAGCCACCCACCCGGTTTCAGACATGTGTCACACTATGTCAGGGCTGGGCATGATGGCACAAGACCAGCTCTGCACCACCTGGAGGCCCTTACACCAAAAAAATCCTCAAGTAATGGTGCAGAGTAGCTTCATTGGGGTCAGGAATCTGGGCTTACACCTACATTTCTGCTACCTCGCCTTCAACAATTACAGGCCAAACCTATAGCACCACTGTACGCACTAAAACTCTGCAGCTTTAGCAGATCCTGTTAGTGAGTGGCTGCAAGAGGCAGGATAAGGAGCATGTGCAGTAGTTCTATGTTTCGAACACTGAGAGAACAACAATTCTTATGAAAAGATGGTCACTCCCTTAATAAAACAGCTGCTGATCCCCCAAAAGTCAAGGTTACCCTATTACCACATTAATAGGGATAGCTCAGTGGTTTGAGCATTGGCCTGCTAAACCCAGGCTTGTGAGTTCAATCCTTGAGGAGGGTCACTTAGGGATCTGGGGCAAAATCAGTACTCGGTCCTGCTAGTGAAGGCAGGGGGCTGGACTCAATGACCTTTCGGGGTCCCTTCCAGCTCTATGAGATAGGTGTATCTCCATTTATTATATTACCTATCTGCAAAGGGCAGCCTAACTTAAAAGAACTTCATCATTTTTGGTGGGAACACTGCGAAGTTTCACAGTCTAATATGTGGTTCTGAGGGCTGGGAAGGGAAGAACACAAGTCCTGCTTAAATGACAAGTCGCATTATTTAAATAGTGCACTGTACTAGATACTCTTTTGCCTATAGAAGAAAAAATATTGCAGATAGGGAGAGAAATGTTTATGTTCATGTTTACACTCAGTTACATGCAGGCTAAAAGTATGTGCTCCAGAATTCTTAGTCAAATAGCGCAGAGACTATATAATTCCATGCTCACTCTAGGACTGTAAATCCAAATTTGGTTGAAGACACATGAACGGTTGTGTTTGTGGGGGCATAAGATTCTTCCCTGTGTGTCTTCTAAATGGGTACTGGCAAACAACAGAGTGTAAAAAAGAAAAATTACAAAAGTGTGGTCACTTTCTGATAGTTAATAACTTGATCCAGGAGATGAAATAGGTAATTGTCAGCCAACACACACAAGGGACTACAGGTATCAGAGCACAGGTGTCACTTATGCACCAAAAGGGCCGTTGGAAGCATTATATATAAAGTATACAAAACTTCACTGTGAAGAGGACAGGGTTGCTACATACACTGCATACCTGACACTAGCCCACAAAAGCAAGGATATAAGAAGTTAAGCCATTTGGCAATATATACCCTCTCCTCCTTCACCTACAGGCATGTGTCTTAGCATTATCACAATTACCATATACCACAACCTGAACTCTTCCCCCTTCAACTTTCTCTTCTCCACACACCCATTCACCAAACTACCCTCACAGAACACAATTCGCTATGGCGGTTTGGTGTAGTGTTGGGATGGTATGGTATAGTTTGGTAAAAAGGAGTGATGAAAGGCTGGTATCCTTAGGGAACTAAGCAAAGGTTGTGGCATGCAGTAGGAGGTTGTACTCCCTCACCACTGGGGGAATCCTCAGCTGCTGCCCAGTTAAGGAAGCTCGATAGCTACTTTGTGCCAATGACGCAGTAAAAAGGAAGAGTTATTGGTGACTGGGGCCATATCTGCAATACAGCTGCTGCAGCTGTGCTGCTGTAATGCCTTAGTGCAGATGCTTCCTACATCAGTGGAGGGGTTTTTCCATCAATGTAGATAATCCACCTCTCCAAGAGGTGGTAGCTAGGTCAATGCAAGAATTCTTCCATTGACCTAGCTACATCTACGCCAGGGTTAGGTCAACCTAACTTACAGTGCTCAGGACACAAAATTTTTCACAGCCCTAAGCACAGGTGCTGGTCCTAGGGGTGCTGCTGCCGCACCCCGTGCCTTGAAGTGGTTTCCATCATATACAGGGTTTACAGCTTGATTCAACGGCTCTCAGCAACCCCCACTCTACAAATTATTCCAGTGCCGCTGGCCCTAAGCAAGGTAGCTACGCTGATCTAATTTTTAAGTGTAGACCAGGCCTAAGACCTGGCACATAGAATATAGCAGAAATACAGTCACCTCTGGGAGTAAAGCTCTGTGTTCTCTCCCAGTGAAATACAATGCTATAGCTAGAAAGAAATTTCTCTTAAAACCTGTGCATGTAAACAACATGGTTGTTAATTACAGTAAAGGATAAAAGAGTAACTTTTTACATGCAGCCTAGCTGTATGTATTTTCAATATGATCGCCTCTTTGTGGGTAAGACATAAGGTTTATTTTAGATCAAGAGGTAGAGGGATAAACATGTGCAATGGGGAGAATGAAAAATCTGAAACAGGGCACCTTATTCACAGTGAATCACAGCAGTGCAAAAGAAATAAAATACAAACTTCTCTTAGAACAGATGCTTCTTTGAGCCCCAGACCTTCAAACATCTGGAAATTAAAACAGGAGGGGAAACTGCAGGGTTATACCAAAGGAAGATGATAGGTCTGAACTGCCTGTATGGCAACTCTGAGGTCAACTGTTGATGGATTAGCTGGCAAAGTTATTTTTAAACAACTTTCCCATTAAAAAGGTAGACTGGGTTTCAGTTTGTTGATCTGGCTGATAAAGGACCATCTGTGACAACCAGAAATCTAAGTAAAAGGTTAAGTTTTCAAATCTTTGCAGCCAGAAGGTGGCTTTCGCCTAAGTGAACACCACCAGCCACAATGAAGGTACAGACTAAGAACTATCAACACCCAGATATCATAGCATGGGAGGGGCTGTCATGGATGCCAAATGTGGTGCTGGTGCAGTTAATTCTTCTTTCACTGCAACTTCAATGACCGAGAATATCATACCAAACAGGCAGTTAAAAAGTGTATTATGTTATTCTGTTTGACAAGATCCCTTAGCTGCACAGCATAAGTGCCAGCCAGCACTCAGGCGCGTTATCCTATTTCATATTTATATACTGTTACAAAACACGACAGAGTACCTAGAAGCGTTTTAAGAGCTGTGTGGCCACCACAAAAGGGGGGGGGGGGCAGACTTAGATCCATAAGAGCGCTGTTCCTCTTTGCAAGACACCTCAACTAAATCAAGGACTCAGTCAGTTCTTAAAATAGGCTGCTTTTAAGAGCTGTTTCTGAGGATTGTTTTTAAAATCACAACACTTACTTTATAAGCAGTTAACACTCCTGTTGTTTTCACTGTTATCACAGTCATTAGTTCAAAAGGCAGCAGGACAGCGAAAAGAATGTTAGTTGCACAACATGATTTATGTATCAGTCACATACAGCAGCTGGACTAGAGGCTTTCATTTCATCTCTCCTTCCTTATAGTGGTAGGTATTATTTACTGTTTGAATAGTTCATTCCCTTTTACACACACACGTGAGTGCACACAAGCACACGTCCAGCCTCTGATCTATTAGTACCTGCACAATGTTGTTGCCTGCAAACGTGGCTCGTTTCCATATTCGCCCTCCGGTCAAAGCCTCATTTAACAGCTGAGCCAGTTTCCGCTCCATCCCAGCCTGAAACACTTCCTCCTGAATTCGCTGATTGACAACACCCAAGAGAACTACATAAAAAGGGCAACCCAAGAACAAACAAATTAGTAAGAAGCATTAGTTCTCAGTGTCTTTTATGCAACTTCAATTGCAGGCCTTGAATCATTCTCTAAAGCCCTCTGCTGGACTATTTAAGCATAGCATTGAAATATTCACACAGGAATCCGTCCCAGCTCAGCTGGAGATTGCAAGTTGCAATGTAAGACTTTGGAAGAAGTGGAATTAAAAGAAAAAAACGCTGAGGTGATTGCTGGAACTTCATGTGGGGTAGCCTGGTCCAGAACAAATGCAGTCGTGGGGCATTCCTGCCTCCAAAAAAGCTAAATATATGAAAATATTAAAACAAAAGCAGCAGAGAGTAAAGAATTCAAAGTTATAACCAATTCCGATTTACCTGCTTTCAATGTTAACCATACTTTGTGTTCACCAGTCACAGAGTCGGGGTAGGCATGGATAGGGGATATAAAAATAGGACAGAAATAGCAGAACAGGTAGGAAACAGAAAGTAGAAAAGTGTATTGTCACCTGTTTCAGACAGCCCTGAGCCTAAGCCTATGAGAGCAGTGGTGCACAGAAACTGGTTAACATGAGTTAGGGGTCCATTAATGTACAGAAAAGCAGCTGACTCTGTGACTAGCACTAGCCTACTGTACTTCTCAATCACAGGTGCATGGAAAAGGATTTACCTGCTTCTGAAATTTCTAGTGAAGAAGGATGCTGGACTGACACGCTCAGCAACAGAAATTAATATATCAAAAATATCCCTCACAAACAGAGCTGGTTGAAACATTTTTTTGATGAAAATTTAGAAAATTTTCATTTTGGTCAAATTTTTCCTTTTTTTTTTGGTTGAAAAAAACAGATCAAAAGCTCAGAAATTCAGTTTTCAGAAAATATTTTTGGCTAAAATTTTATTTTTTTCATTTGGTTTTCACTACAAATGCTCGTGTTTCAGTTCTGAATTCTTTTTAAGCCAAAACGATTTTCAAATAGTCAAATGTTTTTAGCTTTTTGTTTCAGTTTTTCCACTGAAAAACAAACAAAAAAAAACTTTCACAGGAAATTTTAGATTCCCCCCTTCCCACAAAGAAATTTCCCACAAAAAATAAGTGGTATCTTTCTACTGGCTCTAGTCACAAATGGAGTATCTCAGAATTCAATAGCAAAATAAACGATCAGTGATCAAGAACAATTAAATGCTGGAAACTTGACAAGAGAATTTTTTCACCTTCTTTTAAATTCAAATAGATTGAGAATTACAAATAATAGCAGGAAGTGTATTCCACACCAGAAGGGCATAGTTACAGAAAACACTAACTCTCACTGTTTTAGGATTATATTCAGGGCAAATTAGATCAGCTGACTTGGACTAGAGCAATTTGCTGGAAACTAATTGAGGAAAAAAATGAAATGGGATGGAACTGCATCATTACAGTCCCTAAAATTGTTTGACATCTACTTGTATTCTGTTGCATAGTGTGTGCTTTGGTGTAAGGTCCCATGAATAAATCAAGTATTAAAAGTTAAAAAAAAAAAAATCTTAAAAAAAAAGCAATGTCCAACTTAAAAGGCAGTTAGTGTATACAGCACCCTCTGTATACCAGAGCTGTGTTCCTGCACTTTGAATAAACTGCATTCTAAATATAAAACAATTTTTGAGCCAATAAACAAGGAATTGCAGTTCATTCTACACAAGTGCATTTCTCAGCAGTTCCAGGTTATTCATTCATTTGCTTTGGAGTTTATTCAGATCTGGATATAGTTATTACCTCAAACCGTAAGCGATTTCAAAATTTATTAATGTGTTATCTAGGTGCCGGCTAAAAAAAGAAAGGTGTGTCAGCTATCTATGCTTATATAGTCTACATACCTGTTCTCACCCAGGAAGATTTCATCAATTGAGACACATTGAGTTGAGGGTAATGAAAGGCTGGGGGAGAAAAAAAATAGGATGGGGGAAAAAACATCTGTAAGAACTGTATACTCAATAGCACAAAAACAAGAAAAGAGGCTGTTTCATAATTCACATTAAGTCAATGAACATCTTATTTGCTGATATAACTCTTAGTGTTATACATAAGAGACAGAAAGACATTGCTCTTGATACATATTTTCTGGTTCATATGTCTGAATGAAAAACAGCTGACTAAAGTGGTCAGATTAATTACCTGAAATATTTAACATACCACCCTGACAGCTTTGCTTCTAGAAATAGTAAGCAAAGCCCGTTTGGCTAATTTGTCGTTAATGTAAGATGAGATTTTTGAATGCTAAGATCAGGCTGTGCACTGGATGACTCATGGTTTCTCAAACTTCATTGCACTGCGACCCCCTTCTGACAACGAAAACTACTACATGACCCCGGGAAGAGGGACCAAAGCCTGAGCCCCATCGCCCCGTACGATGGGGTCAAAACCCAAGCCCCGCCGCCCTGGGGAGAAGCCAAAGCTTGAGGGCTTTGCCCTGGGCTAGGGAGTTGTAACCTGAGCCCAGCCGCCTGGGGCTGAAGCCGAAGCCTGACCCCTGCCACCCAAGGATGAAGCCCTTGGGCTTCAGCTTCAGCCCTGGATGGTGGGGCTCAGCCTTTGGCTTCAGCCCTGGCCCCAACAAGTCTAACGCCAGCCCTGGCGACCCCATTAAAATGGGGTTGTGAGACCCGCTTAAGGGTCTCGACTCACAGCTTGAGAACCGCTGCTCTGGGTGAGTCATTCATGGCTTTTTGAGGAAGAAAGCATCTATTTCTTTGTGACTGCAACCAAGTAGAAAAGTTAAGACTTAAGTATAAAGGAGAAAACTGAATGTACCTATTTTGTATTCCAACCCATAATAAAATAAAATATACATTAAACATTGTGAAGATCAAATCGGATTTATGAAAATCATAAATGAATTCCGTGACATTTTGGTTTTATTTTGTTCAATAGCCCACGTTTTGTCAAAATGACTAGCCTCCTGGAAACGCTAAGATTCAGGAGTGAAATCTAATGGTCTCATTAAAGTTAACGAAAAAACTCCCATCAACGTCAGTGGGGCCAGGATTTCAGCCCAGATTCCCATTGGAGCAAAGTAAAGAGACACTGGTGAATAGATAAAGACAGAGGCTGGGACTAGTTTTCCTGAAAAGAGATTGAAACTTCATGAAAGTAAAGGGGGGTGCAGTTTTGTCAAAGTTTTCCCTGAATCATCTGAAGTTCTTAAAACGCTTAACAAAGATCATTTTTTTAAAACCCATTTTAAGGATGGGGAGAGTGAGGCACACAAAATTAAACAGATTTGGCCTAAGGTCACAAGGTGAGTCAAAACCAAAAATCAAGATATCCTGACTTCCAGTTCTGTGTTTTAACCATTACCCTATAATTTGTTCAATTCCTGCTATTGTAGGCAAAGAAACAAAAAAATTATTAACTTTCCAATTTATTTAGTGTGTCTTATTTGCAGACTAGCTAGCTAAGACCTCTTTCTAGGTGTACTAAGGTTGTTTCCATAAATATGTTACCTTCCAGAATCTGGTGATTTTTACTATTAAAAACCTGATCACTCTTTTCTCCCCTAACGCAAAAGCAGAAGAGCCTCTAGATATATAGCACCTGTTTTTTTTAAACCTTGGTTTTTGACACTGCATTTTCATTCTCTAGAGTGAAATAATTTATTCTTTATTCTCTTCTTGTTTAAATTAAATGGCACTATGCCCAAAAACTGACATCAAATTCAACATACTCTTATTCCAGTTTAGTAGCATCTTGCTTCACAAATCGTGCTATTGAGACTTCAATAGGGCCACTACTATGAAGTACAATAGTGGTCAATGTGCGTAAGGGTATCAGAATATGGCCGTTTATGTATTTGAATGAGATATTACATAACAAATTTCTAAAAATTACACTTGCAATATACAAACAGGAAGCGCCCCACACGTTTTACATTTATATATTATACAAAAATATATATTGCTGCAGGGTCCTTCTAAACCAAAGGATGAGTGGACATGGCTCAGTATAGCTAGAAGGTTGGAGATTGGTTTACTATGGTAATGCACTCATTTACCTCAATCTAAAAATATCATCCGGCAAAAAAATGTGTAAACTGCAGCTGCACTGGTGTTTTCCAAAGCCCAGGAAAAGCAAGATCACAAGATAATTAACCATCTGCCAATGGCAATAAAATGTTGAACTGTTAAGAGTGTTTAATTACTTCCTTTTTTTTAAGCAAGGTAACAGTTGTGCTTTGACACTCAATATGATATACTCTTTTTTCTAATTAGTGCTTGAAAATGATTTAATGTATGCAAATTCCTGTATGCCTAAGAAATTTCATATAGAATTAACTGAACTAAAAACTTTAAAAAAAAAAATCCTTGAGCATCTGCTCTTGATGGTACAGCGGGAGAAGTGCTCTAATCTTTCAGCCGTGCAGTCCTGGGCTGAAAGCTTGGCAAAGAGCGCATGAAAGGATCGGGAACGTGTAGGGCAGGTCTACACTTAAAACACTGCACCAGTACAGCTGAGCTTTGTCCAACTTGCCACTGCGTTTCACGCTCAGAAGGAGTTTCACATTGACAATGTTCCCATTGCTACTCAGCCTTTGTAGAGGCCGCTTGCTTTTTTGGCATGATCTAGGTAATGAATTGTAAAATGCAAAAACAGAACATAGTACACCTACGTGCAATATAATATGGGCTGGTATTTAAATGCACCTGACACCCATAAGAAGTACTGAATAACCCAAATGTAATTTCTGTTCTTTGTACACGCCCCCTCCCTCATACCAGGGGCTCTGTGTGCAACCCTTTCTCCATACTACGATCTCCCAATCTCCCCCTCTCAGGGCTTTGGGTGCACCTTCATTCACCCTTTCCCCTCTCTAGTCAGCACTGGATTCTACTATTCTAATTAAAAATTGCATTTCCTTTAGAATCCAATAACCATTGTGATTTTAATAGTTTCCACGGGAGATTTGTTAAAGAGCCCCAGAAAAACTTTACTCAATTGCCTTTTCACTTTCCTTCAGTTTTTAATGATACTTTGTATTGATTAGCAACATCTTACTGAGCAAGACATGTCTCAGGTTAGATACCACGATTTGGGGAACATTTACATAGAAAGAACTGAAGTCATAAACCATACGTTATATAGACCATTTTTAAACTACTCCTAAAACGATTCTTCACTCTTTAACCTCTCCCTTAAGCCATCCAGTAGAGTGATCTGTCTCCAAACAAAATAAATCGCCCAATATATGGGGTTCTGGAAGTTATCAGCTGTGCTTTTTATGAAAATAGGCAGAGAAACCAATGGTCTTACTAAAACATCCACCGTTCTGCAGAAATGTGGAGGATTAAATAATAAAAAATGGACAGAATGTGGAGAATTCAAAGAAGTGACCTGATACATCTCATTGATTTATATTAGTGCACCATTGGGCTATTTATCAGGAGTCCAGTAAGTTTACAAACCAGAACTGAACTGGAAAGGGGAAATTAAAAACAGTTCTTTAATCAAACAGGCTTTTCTTGAACTTTTTTGTACCGGGGAGGAGGGGTTGGAATAATCGACTCACTTAAATTCAAAAGCCAACTTGTTCGCTGAAACCTACTAGCCATGTTGTTTCATCTCGTACTGTATTGTATCATATTGTCCTGTACCCTTTCATGCCTTTAAGACTGCACTCTCTTTGGAACATGGAGCCTTTCATTTGACACAGTGTACCTTTTATGGAACATACAGCACTATCAGTGTTGCCCACTTTCAAGATTTTATGGCAAGTCTCATGATATTTGCTGTTCAGAGTCCCAGCTGCTGGAATCATGTGAATGCATGAGAATCTCAGCGCTTGCATTCAAAACAAGAAGTATATTCCTGCAGAATAAAGCCTGAAAATTGAAGAGAGTGATCCTTAAAGGTTCAGAAGCCAAAGAGCAAAGAAAAAGAGCCTAGAGTTTATTATTTTAAAAAGAAACTCATGATTTTTTGGTGGGGCTTGATTCCTGATTTTTGGATGCCTGGGACTGGCAACAGCACACTATGATAATGATAACACTATAATTGTCTTCATAGCAATCCACCATGCACAAGATCCTTGTCAATCCAGATTATAAAACATACTCTCTTATTAATTATTGGTATTTCAGTAGCACCCTAGAAGCCTTGATTAAGTTGGGCTCTCTTTGTGCAAAGCACTGTGCAAATGTGTAGTAAAATCTCTGCCTGAATCAGTTTCTAATATGAGAAATTAAATGTAAACACATGGGCAAGGAAAAACAAATGGACAGAAAGGAGGGAAAATGAAATAACAGACACAATATTTTAGTAGAGCTAAGATGTTAAAATTGCCTAGCACTCTTTAGTACCTTGAAAGAAAAGAGAAAAAAAGAAAAAAGCTGGCATCTCCCACCCTTAGCCAATCCCACTGCCATTATTCTTGCACAGAACCCTCCCTCCATTGTGCATACAGAACCTTTATTAAAAATAAGAAAGTTAAGATTGGCAAAACATCCTTAAGTACCTTATAACCTAACCATGTACTGCGTTAGGACTATCCCGCAAGCATTTGCATTCTGTTTAAGCTTTATGAACTGTCTCCAGTAAAAGGTTTTTATATAGAAGATGATCTAAAATAGACAAAGACTGGGCATAACAAATTTCTTTTTCCAGACACAGTTATTCATATTCAGGCTGTCAAAAGTTTAATTTAATCATGCCCAACAGTTTGAGTTATAATATAATATTAGATTTTCCTTAGTTTGAATCAATGTCAACTTGCTTGCTTGCAACTAAACTGAGGTAGCTGTCCCAGTTCACAGGACTGCTGATACACCACTGGTGGAGGAGGAGATGGCTCAGGGTGGACACTGGCAGCTGGTTACTTCTGGCAGCAGGCAGTGCTCCACCCCTGCTTCCGAACTGCAAACACTTGGAAGGTGGTAAGGTGATAGGGAACAGCCAGCATGGATTTGTGAAGAACAAATCATGTCAAACCAATCTGATAGCTTTCTTTGATAGGCTAACGAGCCTTGTGGATAAGGGTGAAGCTGTGGATGTGGTATACCTAGACTTTAGTAAGGCATTTGATACGGTCTCGCATGATATTCTTATCGATAAACTAGGCAAATACAATTTAGATGGGGCTACTATAAGGTGGGTGCATAACTGGCTGGATAACCGTACTCAGAGAGTTGTTATTAATGGTTCCCAATCCTGCTGGAAAGGCATAACGAGTGGGGTACCGCAGGGGTCTGTTTTGGGACCGGCTCTGTTCAATATCTTCATCAACGACTTAGATATTGGCATAGAAAGTACGCTTATTAAGTTTGCGGATGATACCAAACTGGGAGGGATTGCAACTGCTTTGGAGAACAGGGTCATAATTCAAAATGATCTGGACAAATTGGAGAAATGGTCTGAGTTAAACAGGATGAAGTTTAACAAAGACAAATGCAAAGTGCTCCACTTAGGAAGAAAAAATCAGTTTCACACTTACAGAATGGGAAGAGACTGTCTAGGAAGGAGTATGGCAGAAAGGGATCTAGGGGTTATAGTGGACCACAAGCTAAATATGAGTCAACAGTGCGATGCTGTTGCAAAAAAAGCAAACATGATTCTGGGATATATTAACAGGTGTGTTGTGAGCAAGACACGAGAAGTCATTCTTCCGCTCTACTCTGCTCTGGTTAGGCCTCAGCTGTAGTATTGTGTCCAGTTCTGGGCACCGCATTTTAAAAAAGATGTGGAGAAATTGGAAAGGGTCCAGAGAAGAGCAACAAGAATGATTAAAGGTCTTGAGAACATGACCTATGAAGGAAGGCTGAAAGAACTGGGTTTGTTTAGTTTGGAAAAGAGAAGACTGAGAGGGGACATGATAGCAGTTTTCAGGTATTTAAAAGGGTGTCATAAGGAGGAGGGAGAAAACTTGTTCACCTTAGCCTCTAAGGATAGAACAAGAAGCAATGGGTTTAAACTGCAGCAAGGGAGGTCTAGGTTGAACATTAGGAAAAAGTTCCTAACTGTCAGGGTGGTTAAACACTGGAATAAATTGCCTAGGGAGGTCGTGGAATCTCCATCTCTGGAGATATTTAAGAGTAGGTTAGATAAATGTCTATCAGGGATGGTCTAGACAGTATTTGGTCCTGCCATGCGGGCAGGGGACTGGACTCGATGACCTCTCGAGGTCCCTTCCAGTCCTAGAATCTATGAATCTATGAATCTATGTTTTTTAATTTGGGGTATACATTTAAATTGAGCCTCTATTGTGGTGTCATTAAAAAGTTTCCATGCAGCTTGCAGGGATTTCACTTTTAATTTCTGCTTAACTAACTTCCTCATTTTAGTGTAGTCTCCTTTTCTGAAATTAAAGGTTACTGTGGTTGGCTGCTTTGGTCTCCCCCCTCCCAACAGGGATGTTAAATTTTATTGTGTTATGGTCACTATTACCAAGCAGTTCAGCTATATTCACCTCTTGGATCAGATCCTGTGCTCCACTCAGGACTAAATCTAGAATTGCCTCTTCTCTTGCTGGTTCCAGGACTAGCTGCTCCAAGAAGCAGTCATTTAAGGTGTCAGGAAACTTTATCTATGCATCCTGTCCTGAGGTGACATGTGCCCAGTCAAGCAGATTTTTAATTGCAGTGTAGACATACGCTGAGGGAGATTGCTCAGAAATGCACGCAAGCTAGGTTTATTATTGTGCTTGCTGAGGGATTCACTGCCAGACCCATAGCTGAGAAGAATCAGAGGGCATCAGATTTGTGCAGGGTGAAAAGCTTTGCAGTCTCTTTGCTGACACAGCAGACTTGGAACATGGGACAGTTAACGATATCACACAAAGAATAATAACAACTTTAGGAGCCATGGGGATCAAAGCTGAAAAGTTCAAATCAAAACTGGTTGCTGTTTGGACAGAACTGTTTGGACAGAACTGCGGTGAATATGAGCTGTTCAAATCCTGAACCGGCCAAGTTTAGACAAGATATTTCTCATGTTGTTGTGCACAGCATCACCCGCATCCTTGATCCTGTTATATTCTGGACTCAAAGCTGATTATATCTATTTTAAAAAGTCTGAATTTATTTTTAAAGACATCTTCAAATTTGACTACTCCAGTCCCCAAAAGACACTGGCAAATCCAAACCCGTACTGAGGCCTTTGAGGCAAATGTTGTGCTATTTAGCAGTAGACATCAAATACAGTGAATTGCTAGTTAGGTCAGATCACTGAAGGCAGTGATATAAAAATATCAATTGGCTGTCCCCCACTTGGAACACACTCCACAAATGGAGTCAAGGGCTGATGCAGCTCAAGTTAGAGCTACTCTTAAAGACTTCAAGACAGGCAAATTTGTGATCACATTGAATTTTATGATTTACTTAACACCGTGACTAAGTCTCTCTTCCTGTGCAAGAGGGGAAAAATCTCTTGGTGTCTGAGCCTTTGCACAGGCTACAGAATCCAATGCTGGAATTCTCAGCAATGGAAGGTATCTTGGCCCTTGGGTCACAAATCTTTAGGGATGGCAAATGTGCAGGGGTAAATTCTTCTGTGTCTGAGACAAAGCTGCAGAAAAATCTGATCTGTATGCTTGAATCTGCCATTCTATGTCGGGATACCAGATTCAACAGGCTAAAGCAATGATCATGCACATGGTTTTGACGTTCTGACTCTACACAGTGACCTGGTGAAAAAAAGAGAACCAACTACTGGACCACTTTCCACAGGTACTCAGCGAGGAGGAAATGGAGAATGCCCTATATCAGTGTTTCTCAACCATTTTGCTTTGGACTTAAAAAAAAAAAAAATGGTGCCTCCCCCCAACCTTAAGCACGGGGCTCAGAGCTTCAGCAGCCCTGCCTGGGGCTCGGGGCTTCATCCTATGTGGGGCTGAAACATGTAAATTAGCTTCATGGGGCCCCAGGCAATTGCCCTGCTTCCTACCCCCTAATACTGGCCCTGCTTGAGACCCACCCTAAAATCCTCCCACAAACCCCAGGTCAAGAAACATTGCCTTGCCACATCCGCATTATTATTTTTTATTTGAATTACAGTAGCACCTAGCGGCCCCAATCAAGGAGCAGTCTCATTGTGCTAGGCATTGTACATACACACATGAACGCATGCACAAAGGGTACAGCTATACAGCAAAAAAGACTCGCAGCAGAGAGTCTCAGAGCCCAGGGCAACTGACTGGGGTTCTGAAACTCTCTGTTGCCGGGTATGTTTCATGGGTAGACGTACCCGATCAGACAGTCCCTGCCCCACAGAGCTGACAAGGCTGTCTTTAAAATTACACGTACATACCATACAATCCAAAACAAAGGATAGCACAGTTGGATGTTGTATAAGGTTTTTAACCACCAGGCACCATGCCTTTCAGGATGTCTTGCTCTAGGTAGAAATCCTGTTCTCATTTCATTGTCTTGTAGCACTGACGCAACAGGACATGGGTTTCCAGTGACGAAATTAATCAAAACAAACCAGCCCACTAACATATTGTAAAGGATTTGATGCAAATATAAATGAATGGCCCAAATACAGAAGCTTACCAGCCCCTATTCTCTACAAGCTTGATGCAGGGCCAGAAACAAAACATATTCATGGACTGTAGCGGGGTGGTCACCTGCTCCTGCCTGGGAAGGATTAAAGCCAGCCCTGCTGGGGGCTGGGGCTGTGGAAGGAAGGACCTGAGCTGATTGGGGGAAGCAGCTGCAGCTGGGCCACGCCCCAATCAGAGCCCAGCTGGCCCTATAAAGGCTTGAGCCAGGAGCAAGGAAACACTCACCCTCTGCATTCAGAGAGAGAAAGGCCTGACTGCAGGGAGCTTGTGACAGGGTACTTGAGTGGAGCAGGGCTGGGGAAAGGCAGAGGAGCTCCAGCCTGGAAAGCCCCAGGCTGTGGCCTAGCATTGGGCCAACAGGTACTGGGGGTTGCAGAGGGCAGCCCAGAGGTAGGCAAAGGCAGCAGGTCCAAACCCAACCTTGCCTATGATGAGTGGCTGGTACTGCAGTCTGCCCCAGGGAGTGGGGCTAGATGGTGACTGGCAGTAGCCTTACACTGAGACAAGGTTGGGTTAGTGGGTGAGGGGATCCCCTGGGGGGGACACCCAGAGTGTGTGGGTACTGCCAGGGGGCAGCACCCAGAGCAAGGAGCACCAGGGTTCTGGGAGGGACATGGGACCAGTGACAAGGTGGATCACTGGCCTGCAGAGGGCACTCCAGGTTGGAAATCGAGCTAATTCCCTGAGAGACCAGCAGGAGGCGCCGCAGGGGTGAGTCTGCTCCTCTACATGGACACAGTGACAATGAGCATGTAACAGCAGACTGGACTGATAGAGAACTAATCTAGGATTATTCTGTGTGATCAGATACAGTTTTCAAGCTAAAAAGATATAGTCCATATTATGTAGCTCAATTTGAAATAAATTATGACATACTCTCTGACCTTCTTGACAATCACAGACTTGTTGGGGTACTAGCATTTTAAAATTTGGGTTAAAAGGCATACAAAACTAAGAACTATAGGATTAAGTGAGAGTAAGACATACTAAAACCAAGCAAATGAGTGAAGAGAAATGCTTTCAGACAATTAATGCAGCAACAATAATTCATTTTAATTTATTTGAGAGATTGAGACCACAAGCCCAGAATATGAGAGAATCTCATTGTATTGTCTCACAAACAAAACAGAAGTTTTAGCTGCCTGTGGACAAGTGTTCTGATTTCGTCTCCTCCTCCTCTTGCAAATTACAGATTGAACCAATACTAGAGTTAGTGATTAAGTTCAGCTACTGTTGCACAGGGACAGTTTATGTGACCAAAGGCACTGTTGTACAGATTTGCATAGAAAGACCAAATTAGAAGCTAAGGAAATTAACTAATGTTTACACTTATATGGAACATTACTATGAAACTGTAGAGAACACCACACAAAACCAATCTTCTGCAGCCTTAGTGACATGAAGTACTCACGTTCGGCAATTTGCTGCACAGGAAAGCCCAAGTAGAAACTGAACTCCACCACAGACAGGTTCCTCAGCAGCTCACTGATTTCAGATCCATTCAAGAATCCATATGTATCCTGAATGGCAAAGACAATGTTCACAGGCCCCTGCCGAAATGCCACACGAGGCTTGCTCAGAGTTATATTCAGTATCTGAAAAGACAAAGCTAGAACAGGTCAGGAACAGCAAAAACACCAGCACTTCTGCTCCCTCCCTCTCCTGCCTTTTTTTTTTTTTTTTTTTAAATAAGAATATAAAGTGGGATGCTTTACAAGATTGTTGCGTAACATCCATTTCAGACAGATTCAGCCACACTGTCTCAACAAGGACATAGAGTTACCTTACACTATTTCCCTTCCAAGATTTATTCTTTAAATTGTGTTACAATCCATGCTGATGTGAAAGGTGCCATCCAGAAAACGACTGAAGAAAATGTCCACAATAAAGTCAAACACAGCAAAACAAAAGCTATCCACAAAAAAAGCTTGTGTGGATACCTTACCTATGTGGAACAGATAAGAAGAGACTCTCAATGTAAGGTAAATGAACACTGTGGAAAGAGAGCTGTCCTGTCAAAATCCACTATGCCCTGCACTACCAGAGCCAAAGACGTGTGGAAACAAAGTGCAATCAGACCTCAAAATGTGCTTCCATAGATCTTTCCCCCAGAACTTCACCTAGTAGCTATATTATATAATATTTTGCATATATTCTTCACTTTAAAGACATATTGTACTTAAACACAAATAAGTTATTTTATTTTTATGGTGATTAGATACTATTTACTTTGTTTATGAATTTATACCGTTTAAACAATTTTTATTGATTTTAGTTTTAGAACAAAGCTAGAATACATAAACTTTCAGGAAAAAAAGGCAGCATGTCTTATTAATTAGATTTAGAGTTTATAGCTAGTGAGTTTTAAGCCCCTTTATTAGGTACAATATCCAATAAAGACTCATCACTTTCCAGATCTAAAGGTCAGATAATAGCACATGGCACAGGTGTAAACATTGATGAGCCATGGAACCCAAAAATCTTAAAATCTATTAGTTATCCTCAATATAAACCCACCGTTAGATTACCCATTCAAAATGTGTGATACAGAGTACAGTGAACTTCTTTTTTCTCAGAGCATGCTAGCATTCTTACCTGCACTGTGAAGTTGTAGATATCCTGGTGATGTTTTCTCACCTCCAGGAATGCCATTGTCAGCCCTTTTTCAATGCGCTGGCTGAAGTTACAGAAGCCAGTATCAACGTTTCGAGGCACAAACTGAAGTACTGGAGGTAAAGGGTATGTGTTATTCCTACTGAGTGCAGTATTTGCACTGAAGGGAGAAAGTGGGGAAGCAGGGAACCCTCCCCCTCCATAAATGAATCAGTTTTCCATTAAATCCCAACTGCACTCATGGCAGCTGAAAGTCCAAATAGTGCAGCTCAAGAAATTAATTACTGCAGAAACTGTTCTGTATCGATGTAGAAGGTTTTCTTGTCAATAAAATCTGATGTGACAATAAGGCTCACTTTCTGTCAAGAGATTCTGCAGCCAAAAAAAAAAAAAATCCACTTCCTATTACAGGCTACTGAAAGATCCCCAGCTGTACACAAACACAAACTGTCTCTAATACTGAGTCAGTCATCTGAAGCTCTGGAATCCCTGAATTATCCAAGACTTTTTTATGAAAAATCTTTAAAAAGAAGACCAGCAGCAATCTTCTTTGTAGGCTGATGGTGAAGTCTAGTATAAGTTTGGTTGAAAGACTCCAACTTTGGTCTACCAGGCATCCATTGATACCAGTCTGGCACTTTTCAACAGCACTTAATAAGCATGCATACATTATATATAATGTGTGCGTGCATGTGTGTACACATGCACACACTAATTAAGCACTGGTGAAAGGTGCAACAGCACTTGAAAGCGAAATGCTTAAATATATAATAAGAACTTCACTCTCTAGTGTTGTCATTCTGGCACCTTTCACCAGTGCTTAATTAGCATGCACAATGCTAGTGAAAGGTGTCAGATTGACAGCACCAGTCTCCCACATCATGAATGTAAATCCACGTGAATATAAAAAGGTCTTTTTAAAATGAGTTTTTAAAATTAAATTATAAGCAAAATAATTAAACATTCTAAACAAACTTTAAATTCAAAAATAATTTTCAGACATATATGAATAAATAATTAAATATGCCTTAATATTAAAAGCAAAATACTGGAGAACAAAAGAAGTTTCTCTTTTATGTACCTGCCAAGACTCTTATTCAGGGTTCTGTATTTCCCCTGCAATGGTTTGCAAATGGTAAGTGGTCAGTGAGGATGAAGAAAGATCTGGAGTTTTGCACCGTGATAAAACTGTTAACTCTTAAAGCACGGTTAAAAAAATGCAAACTCCCTACACTGACTTTGTTAGAGACATCATCAGCTATAACACAAAGTAGGGAGTAGAACAGAACATTGCGTTCACCTCTTGCCAAGTAAAAGTTTTTCAACTAATTAAAGAAACAACAGTCATAGCAATATTTTCAATGTATATAGCATTTTCCATCCAAAGATCTCAAAGCACTTTGTTAATATGCATGAATTAAGCCTCACAAGAGTAAAGCCTAAATCTTTTGATTCCCCATCTTGTATATTAATCACAAGACCATCCTTCTTCCAGATCAAAGTCTGTTTCAATACTAAGTTATTTCTCCCCCTCTCTACAGTGTGAAGCACAGTAACAAAAACTCACCTGTGTGAACTTGGAACCTGGAATCTGGCATGGTGAAAGAAGGCTGTAGTGACAGGATGACAGGGGCCTGACCACGGAGAAGGCTGCTGTTCATAAGCACATTTATGACAGCTATTGCCGTGTAAACAAAAGGACCTGATGTCACCAAGAAAGAGAATTTTGGGGAAATTTTATAAACCTATGGAAAAGAAATTAAATAAAATTATCAGCATCAATATTGGCAACAATACTTCACACCTCAAGATCATTAGATGGACTGTGAAATAGAAGCAGTTTACCAACATGAATAAATTAAGTAACGCATCCCTAACAGGTAGGAAAATATTATCTTAATTTTACAGCTGAGGAAAGAGAAGTACACGAAGTCAGAGAGCTGGGAATAGAACCTTTATCTGGAGACTCCCACTTCAGTGGAGTAATCACAAGAGAATCTTCCCTTTGCTAAGCTGGCCCAATTAGAAGTTGTACAGTACAATGGTTCTCAACCAGGGTTATGTGTACCCCTAGGGGTACGCAGAGATTTTCCAGGGAGTACATCAACTCATCTAGATATTTGCCTAGTTTTACAACAGGCTACGTACTAACGAAGTCATTACAAACTAAAATTTCATACAGACAATGACTTGTTCATACTGCTCTATTGAAATGTAAGTACAAATTTATATTCCAATCGATTTATTTTATAATTATATGGTAAAAATGAGAAAGCAAGCAATCTGTCATGAATAGTGTGCTGTGACACTTTTGTATTTTTAGGTTTGATTTTGTAAGTAAGTTTAGTTTTTAAGTGAGGTGAAACTTGGGGGGTACGCAAGATAAATCAGACTTGTGAAAGGGATACAGTAATCTGGAAAGGTTGAGAGCCACTGGTTCAGTACATTCATCTTTGCTTTTGCAAAAAGTATGATGGGAATTTAAATGGCCACAAAGTGGTCAGGACTTCAGTTTTATGTATCATCTCTGGCAGCACAATATCTCGCCCTCTACACAATGTTTGGGGACACTATAGATTCCAAACCAACAACGGGCTACTTACTGGATCACCAGCATGGCTTCTTGTATACTGGACACACATATGATAGTGTATACATCCCATTGACTCTGTGTGTTTGTGTGTTATGCAGGAAGCAATATACACACAATATAGTTTATAAATATAATACAATTTTGTGTGTGTACATATACATACACTTTTTTTTCCCAGAAGACACTCCTCCCCCTTATTTCAGCACAGCTACCACCAATAGGAGCTTCCCACAATTCATATATCTCCTGCTATTCCTTTCAGAAGATAATTCTAGCGTTAAGCCGTCTATTCTGAAGCTCTCTAGCCATCACATAACAGATAAGCATCTAAATAGAGGATTTACTATAAAACCAAGCGAAGGTTTCAAAGCAGGCACTTTTGTATATCCGTACAACATTATCAAAAACAAAAACAAGGTGAAGGATTTAATTTGAGTATTTTACAGTGTTTCTTTCTCCAAGAGGAAGTTTCCCCTAACCCAATCAACACACCTACTTCCCGGCTGCTTCTTCACACTCCTAGTTCCCTCCATCTATCACACATGATCACATTGTGACACACTTTCTACACAAAAAGCCAAGACCAGAGCCCTAAGACTTCAGGTACACTTCCACATCTTTACAGAGGGAGACACCAGCTCTCTCTAGACCTTGCCCAAATGAGGAGAGACCCTGAAGGATTTGAAGCTGAGGATTAACTTTGTGGAAGAGCACACAGCGCTATGCGTCTCTTATTGACATCTCTATGGAAGCACAAATTAATAGAAATTAATTTTCAGAGGACACAATAGACAGCTTTTTCTTCTTTTTGATAAACAAAATGAGCAAGATGTATTAAAAAAAGATAAAAAAAAAACCCAGCAAGAAACCACCTCAAGTATCAAGGGAAAAAATAGTCTCAAGACATACAGATCTCCCTATATTCCTTGTAATTAGATGCCAAAAGTGTGCTGCCGTCAGGTTTTATTGTAAATGGATCCAGACCTGTAGCAGTCAAATTAGTTCAATATAAACAGATACTTCAACCCATTTTGCCTGAAGTTTACCCTTTTATCTCAAGAAGAAATGTTTTCAGCAGCTTCAGTTCGTGAAATGGGGAAGGAATGCCAGAGAAATGTTGTCTATTACCTACAAAAGAAGGCAGGCAAGAAAAAAAGAGGAAACAGAATTTTCAATCCTGCAACTGCAATTATTTGGCATTTTCTAAAGTAAAACATGCAGAAGGAGAACAGCCCAGCATAGCTCGCACTGATACTGATGTACTCTAGTCTGACACTTCAGTGGTCAGCGAAGAAAAAAATTGTTATCCTCTAAACTCCCTCAAATTTTTCATAAAGTATTTAGTCTGAACAGTCAATACACACCAAATGAGTCCATTTTTGTGCTTCATCATAGCAGGAGGTGGAAATAAATCCAAAAGAAAAATAATTTGAAAGATTTTGAGAAGTGTGAGTTGGAGGAAGGTAGTGAGAGGAGATCCATTACAGGCCCAAGACAAAAGTCTAAGTAGTATGCTTCACCACCACCACCCATCGTACCAAGTGTCCGATAATAAAAAGTATCCCTAGAAAGCATTTGATTTCCCAAAGGTCTCTTACTAAGGCCAGTAGGTGTTAAAAGTGAAATGCAAAGCTTTTTATGTTTTGAATTATTGCGTGTGCGAGGATGTACAGCTTAACGTCCTAAAGGCGACATTTTCAAACCATATTTAGGCACCTAAACAAAAACAGCCTAAATTTCAGAAATGACAAGCACAAATCTCACTGAAATTAATGGGAGGCACAAGAGCACCTCCGAAAAACAAGGCCACTTTTATTTAGATGCCTATCATTTAGGTGCCCAACTTTAGACAGCCAGGTTTGAAAATTTTGGCCTAAATCACTAACAGGATAAGGAGAAGTCTTAAAACATAAATAAATACTATAATGACCTGACTAATGTGTATTTGTATACGGCCTTCCATAGGATGGAATCAGAACTGATCAACTAGTCTCATAAGCCCTATGCAGCACAGAGTTGACAGATTCTCTTGAATTCAGATTGCAAAAGTTGAAAGAAAGCATTGTCAATTCCTGTTTAAGATTAACATTTGTTCATATTTCAGCTGAGCAGCAGTTACATCAAATTGCGGCCAAACATTTTATTTTTGTAAAGGATACCTTGCTACTATGCTAAATTTAACAAAACTGTCGCCTATTTTACTGTGCATCACCCTGTAAAAATGAAACACCTGTAGCTATAATAGGAGATGTAAAAAAAGAAATATTAAAAACAAAATGCACTCATTTACCTCAAGTTGTACTATACATAAAACAGTTCAAGATACTGTTGCCAAAAAAAAAGAAGTCAGATTTGTTTGCTTGGTTAAGTTAAGCACCAAGGAAGAATCTGTTTAGGAAGCTGCATGACTGCAGTCATTAATACAGTTACTATATTGGACAGCTGTTAATTTTAAAGCCTAACAACCTTGGCATTATTCCATTACTGACATGAAATTTTATTCTGGTAGGCTAGGGAAGCAAGAATGCTTCAGCTTTATGCAGTTAAAAACAGCCACCCCCAATGCGTCACTAAGAGAAAACACATATGATAGTACTCTTCTAGTGCAACATAAGCATGACTTATTCTACAGAGATGTTCTCTGCCTTTGACTAGAAAGAATTTGCAAATGATGAACCAAGGCTCAGAAGACTAGCTCCATTATTTATAAGAGCTGACTCCCAGCAGCCTTAGGGCCAATATATCCTATCAGGAGCTCTGCATGGCAATAGTGGACATGAAAGGAATGAATTTGAAAGAGAAAAATCATAAAGGGACAGGATATCAAATGTTTACTCCGGTCATCTTACAAATATTTCGCAATATGTTTGGTTTTATTGCAGTTGACATCACCATGTCAGCAGAAGTTTCTCATATTACCGAAACATACAGGACCAGTTCTCAGCTAGTGTAAATCAGTGTACGTCCACTGAAGTGAACCTTTGACTTCAATTCAGCCATACAGACTTACACCAGATAAGGATATGGCCCATAGTTTGGAATCACTGGATTCGTCTAAATGGAGAAGAGAAAGGACATTTCATTTCAAAATTGTTTATTCTGCAGATCTACTCCAGAAACGCCGATTCTAAGCTACACAGACTATTAATATACATAAATATATATGTATATAAACAAAGTATATAAACAAATAGTAGTAGTTGCCAGTCATAACTATTCACAATTAGCAAAAATAAATAATCCGACTAAAGAGCTTACCAGAAGCCTAGATAGCCACCCTTAACAAGCCATACCATATCCCTTTAATCCACATCACTATCCTTCTTGAAAAAGCCCAGGAAGGTAGAGGAGCCTTGTAAAACCAATTGCTTAGGCTAACAGAGGGATTTGAATCCAGGACCTTGACAGTTAAAATGATGAACTTCTACCATTTAAACCATAGGACTAAATAATGTAGCAGAAACTCATAAACCTCTTATGTGGACCAGCTACCAGATGGCGACAACGATCCACATTCTTAAGATAGGTCTTCACTTCAGAGTTAACTCAAGTTACAACATTTGAGTTTCTCCACTTGAGCTAGCCTACCTTGGGGGACAGTAACCACACTGCAAAGGTAACTCTAGCTATACTAGAATTATTGCATGCACGCAGGTGTAAGGTTACCAGATAGCAACTGTGGCAAAAAACAGGATAGGGGGTGGGGGTTAATAGGAGCCTATATAAGTCCCCATCTGCTCCAACAAAGACCCAGAATCTGAATTACTTGCCCCAAAGCTGCAGGTCTACCTGAAAGCAGCTCACAGAAGTGTGCTTGTCTTTAGCACTCAGATGCCCAACTGCCAATGAGGTCTAAACCCAAATAAATCCGTTTTACCCTGTATAAAGCTTATGCAGGGTAAACTCATAAATTGTTCGCCCTCTATAACACTGATAGAGAGATATGCACAGTTGTTTGCTCCCCCAGGTATTAATACATACTCTGAGTTAGTTAATAAGTAAAAAGTGATTTTATTAAATACAGAAAGTAGGATTTAAGTGGTTCCAAGAAGTAACAGACAGAACAAAGTAAGTCACCAAGCAAAATAAAAATAAAATGCGCAAATCTATGTCTAATCAAACTGAATACAGATAATCTCACCATCAGAGATGTTTTAGTAAGTTTTTTTCCTCAGACTGGACACCTTCCAGGCATGGGCACAATTCTTTCCCCTGGTACAGCTCTTGTTCTAGCTCAGGTGGTAGCTAAGATTCTTCATGATGGCTCTTCTCTCTCTCTCTTGTTCTGTTCCACCCCTTTATATATCTTTTGCATAAGGCAGGAACCCTTTGTCCCTCTGGGTTCCTACCGCCCCTCACTGGAAAAGCACCAGGTTAAAGATGGATTCCAGTTCAGGTGACATGATCACATGTCACTGCAAGACTTCATTACCCACTTGCCAGCACACACATATACAGGAAGACTTACAGGTAAAACACAGCCATTTGCAGACAAGGGTCCTAGTTAATGGGAGTCATCAAGATTCCAAACCATCTTTAATGGCCCACACTTCGCATAATTACAATAGGCCCTCAGAGTTATATTTTATATTTTTAGTTTCAGGTACAAGAGTGATACATTTATACAAATAGGATGATCACACTCAGTAGATTATAAGCTTTGTAATGATACCTTACAAGAGACATTTTGCATGAAGCATATTTCTGTTACATTATATTCACTTATTATTAAATTTTTATAAAACCATATAGACTGCACAATGTCACAACTGTCGTACCTGAGAACTCTCTCTATGCTGACCAGCTGTTCCAAAGCACCAAGTGGTGAGACTGCAATGTAATGCAGACCTAGGATGACCAGCAGCGGACACAGAACTTTCACCACCTTCCTGGAGCTGTGTGAAGAGCTTTTCCCAGCACTTTAAAGGCAGGATAAGCAGATGAGACAGGCCATACTAGTATGGAAGTGTGTTGTTATTGCTCTCTGGAAGCTGGCGACCCCAGACTGATGCAGGTCAGTGGCTAATCAGTTTGGCATCAGGAAGTCAACCATCAGTGCTGTGGTGATGGAGGTTTGCAAAGCAATTATAGCTTTAGTGAATTATAGTTTGGTGAAGACTGGAAATGTTCATGAAATAATAGCTGTCTTCAGGCAAATTGGCTACCTGGACTGTGCTGGCATCATTGGTGGTACAAATGTGCCCATTATCTGCATGCTCCACAAGGACCGCATGACTACATAAACCAGAAAGCATACTATTCCATTGTTCAGCCAATCCTTGGCTGACCGCAGAGGGAGGTTCACATGCAACTTCATGGGATGCACGGCCAGGGAGCATGATGCCAGTGCATTCCGGAGATTCTGCCTTTTTGAAATTTGACAAGCGGGGACTTTATTCCCACCCAGTGGGATATCAATATGATGTCTGTGTCCTCTGTTATTTTGGGAAACCAGCTTATCCTCTATTGCCCTGGCTCATAAAGCCCTGTCCCGATGTGAGGACATCTGGCAGAAGGTTCAATTATACCATGTGCAGCTGCAGGATGGTGGTACATTTGGCTGACTGAAGGTCAGATAATGTTGCCTACAAAACCATTTAGACTGCAGCTTCTATAATGCCATTCATGTCATTGGGGTACGTTGTGTTCTGTACAACATATGTGAGGTTAAGAGGGAATACTTTGGGCATGACTGGGGCAATGATTGCGCTGCTTAACAAGTCTGATATAGGTAACCAGAATGTGCATCAGCTAAGGTTGGGCCTGGAAGAGATAGGGAAGTAACGGACTCCTTGGTTTGGAAGGTGAAAATAAGATAGGTAAGCAGTTACTGTAATGGACTGCACCTATATGAGAATCATGTGCTTGTATATGTATTGTCAAGCTGTGAGAGTATTAAAATCATAGAAGCGTAGGACTGGAAGGGACCTCACTAGGCCATTTAGTCCAGTCCCCTGCACTCAAAGCAGTTCAATACAGTTCCTCTCTGTCTTGTTCTCAAAGTACTTACACACCAAGGGACTGTACAGCAAAAGATTTTATTGAAAGAGTAACACTGCCAGTGCAGCTGTCAGAAGGCAGTCAAGTGCACAGGGGGTGCAATACCACATCCCGTGTAACAAAAACGCATATCGTCAGAGTACTTGATGTTACTCTGCTGTGCCTGCACCAAGTGGAGTGCACAGGGTACAGCTGACCATGTGCCCTCCCTCCCATCTATGGACTGGGTTACCCCTTATGCAGAGGTCACTGGCTGCAGGATGTGTTAGTGTGGAGGGGAGGCAACAGCAGGAGGCTGACCTAGACAGGGTCCAGACCCAAGCTGTACTGGAACCTGCTGGCCATCAGTCCCAGCATGTGCTCAGACAGATCCCTCTACTCCTCATGGTCCTGCTCCCTCATGGTACAATCATGGGTGATGTTGTTTGCAGCCATCTTCTTCCTCTCCAGCATCCCCTCAGCTGCAGCCTGGTTCTGCCAGTCCTGTTCTATCATCTCCCTAGGAGCTCAAAGAGGCAGTCTCATCTACGGACAAAGTCCCTGTGCAGCAGGTTGTCCTTTATCCTTTTCCTTTTGCTTCAGAGGTTCTGGACCCTGGAGTTCACTGTCAATGGTCTCCTACGTGGATGTCTCACCTGCACTGGGGCAGAGGGTCCTGAAAAACAATGCATTATTCTTCTGCCCAGAGGGGAAAAAAAGAAAAGTTTCTCCCCTTTAACTTCACAGCAAGGGAAAGTATGCGAGGGACAGGCCTGGGATGACAGAACATTAACTCCATGACAGTACTGTTATTTCAAGTTGTGCAGGCAATGGAAGAGGTGACCTCCCTGAAATCACTGAACAGGTGTTCCAAGACTCTGGAAGATAACCACCCATCTATGCCAGGAAGCTGTTTCATCATCTGGCGAGTGATGGGCAGACTGATGACTGAAGACTAGTGAACTAATCTGGGATAGTATAAACAGGATGCTAAACTAGAGGCAGTAACACAGAACCACCACAGATGTGCCTTTGCAACCTACCCCCTTCCACTCTGGCAGCCAGACCACAGACCTGTACTTCCAAGAGACTTTGCAAGTGCTCTGGATTTAATACTGCCAAAGACCATGCAAAGGACTTATTTCCTAGGCTAGTGTATTGTTTTTTTTAAAGCTTTGGCTGCCTCCAAAAACATAATGCTAGGGTAGTGTGAGAAAAAACATATTTCGGTACATGCATTCTGTAGCCATACTTGTCTCACCCCCATTGCTGTGTTTGCGACCATTGCTCGGCTTGTATTAATAGCCACGGCTTTGCATATCTGCAGGGGTGTGCACCACAAAAAAAATCACTGCTTGCATGTTTAAAATTTTGTTCCCCCACACAGAATTCATCTTGGACTGTACATGCCCAATGGGATGATATTTCTCCCCTTTCCCCTCAAGTGAACCTAAAACCAGTATAATATAAAAGCCTGCCCTCCAGCACTCAACGCCCCCCACTATAGTAATAGAGATTGGTCCTAAACAGGCAACAACAGCCCCCTTATGTTGTCATAATCCCCCCTAGCCATAACGAGGGCAAATCACTCACTCCCTTACCCAACTGAGGTGACACTGATTCCTCTGCTGCATTCTCCCCAGTCTGTTTCTCCATCTCCTCCCCAAACAGGTCCTAGAAGTACTGAATGAGGTCAGACTGGCTGTGCGTGGACGTGGCAAACATCTGCTCTGCCTCAGCTGAGATTGCTGTGGCTGGTGCTGACCCTGGCTCCAGTTCCTCCCCTGAGTCCATGCACATTCCAGGGGGCCCTTGAGGTGTCTGGGGTGTACTCAGGCTCCATGGTTGGGACACTGCTGAGCACCTAGTGCAGCTCCTCGGAGAATGGGGACATTCTAGGGGAGTCATCAGGCTAGGGCTTGTGGTTCTTTGCCTGGCAGTACAGGTTCTTCATGGATTTTATCTTCTCTAGTCCAGTGAAGCCCATCCTCAATGAGCTTACTGGAGGTAGCATTATAAGACTCTTGATTTCTGGTCCTGAAGCCATTCTGACTGGCCTCACGCCACAGGGTCCACAAGAACATGGGTGTCAGACTCAGGCCAGCTAGATGCATGCTTAGCATGCTCTACCAGATGCCATCTGGTCTGAAGAAGTGCAACAGGTGCATAAAGCTGTGTGCTAAGGCACTGTCTGAAAACCAAAGCAGGCTATTTATACTGACTGGAGGTAACTTTCAGTCCTGAACCAGGGAGCAGGACGGTAAACACAACAAAGGTCCCAAGGAGAATTCTGGGACAGCATTAGAGACATGTCAGCACTCAAGCAGACTCTATCTGCATCCAGGCAGCATGCAGTAGCTTGAGCATCAGCAGCACTCATTCTTCAACCAATACCCTGACAGGCCAGCTAGCTTGAGTTTAAAACATCACTGTGCTCGAGCTAGAAATTTGTGAGAGTAGACAGAACAACACTTAAGTTATAACTCAAGATAACTTTGCAGCAAAGACAAACCTTTCATATGGGTTGCACTTGCAACAAACTTGACGGTCAACACATTTGAGATTTGTCCAATCAAGGGAGGCTTTGCTAGACTATATAAATCTGTACAGTTGTAGGGCCAGTTTCTCTTTAAACAATGTTTATAAGGAAAGCATGAAGTCTTTGGGAGTTAATATTATCCCAGATTCAAATCATAACTGAGTAACTAACTCCTTTTGTGACCTTGGGGCAAGCTGCTGGATCTTCTTGTGCCTCAAGCTACGTCTTCATTGCAGTTAAACTGATATCTACACTCAGATTAACACAGAGTTGTGTTAACTTGAGCTTTAGCTTACCCCCTCCCCAACAGGCCAGGCACCTCAAGTTACAAGCACTACTACGCTCAAGTTAAGGGTTTGTGTATGTGGACGGGAATCAAGTTAGGGGCAACATACGAGTTATAACTCAAGTTAACCTAGGGGGAGGGATAGCTCAGTGGTTTGAGCATTAGCCTGCTAAACCCAGGCTTGTGAGTTCAATCCTTAAGGAGGCCACTTAGAATCTGGGGCAAAATCAGTACTTGGTCCTGCTAGCGAAGGCAGGAGGCTGGACTCGATGACCTTTCAAGGTCCCTTCCAGTTCTAGGAGATAGGATATCTCCATTCATTTATTTTATTTTATAACTAGGCAGTTAAGACAAGCCTTCAGCCACCCAGGAAAGCTGGGAAAATTAAAAAAGAAATCTTGCACAGAATGAGATGTTGCATCTGTGCTGAACTATTATGGTCAAATTAACAGAAAGCTAGAGAAAAGCTCTTTGTTTATAAAACTTGGTTTGTTGAATGAACAACACTGAGAATAAACAGCAGATGTTTTGAATAGTCTTCAAAATATTCAGTAGAGTCAACAATAATAGTTAAGAATGAAAGAAAGCTAAGCCAGTAATTCTTAAGGTAAACAGAAATACACCCAAAATGCTAAACTGAGCTGGCCCCAAAGAGTTACTCTTAGCATTACTATGTCAGTTACTGTTAGTCTCAAAATGTAACATCCAAGAACAAAGATACAATTAAACCCTTGTAAACAATTAAATTGTAAATTAAACTTTGCTCAGTCTTCAGGGGCCAGATTCTTCCACCATTACATAACAATGGTAATTATTTCAAATTTTAGAGTATCTGATTGTGCACTGAGTAAAGTCAGCATTGCGTTTGCCACCCAAAAAACTACTTCTAGGGTCTGTCAAAGAATTTTTTTAAAAGGGGTACTTTTTGCTGAATGCAGCCTTTAATATAAGTCCCAATTTACACTGATTTTTTAGCCTTGGGAACTATGTTGAAATGTTATATAAAGATGACAAAAAGTAATTCTTCTGCTCTACTCCGCGCTGATTAGGCCTCAACTGGAGTATTGTGTCCAGTTCTGGGCACCACATTTCAGGAAAAATGTGGGAAATTGGAGAAAGTCCAGACAAGAGCAACAAAAATGATTAAAGGTCTAGAAAACATGAACTATGAGGGAAGATTGAAAAAACTGGGTTTGTTTAGCCTGGAGAAGAGACGACCGAGAGGGGACACGATAACAATTTTCAAGTACATAAAAGGTTATTACAAGGAGGAGGGAGAAGAATTGTTTTTCTTAATCTTTGAGGATAGGACAAGAAGCAACGGACTTAAATTGCAGCAAGGGCGGTTTAGAAGGACTTTAGGAAAAACTTCCTAACTGTGAAGGTAGTTAAGCACTGAAATAAATTGCCAAGGGAGGTTGTGGAATCTCCATCATTGTCTAACCTGCTCTTAAAAATCTCCAAACCCCTGTCAGGGATTGTCTAAATCAGTGGTTCCCAAACTCGCTCCGCTGCTTGTGCAGGGAAAGCCCCTGGCAGGCCGGGCCAGTTTGTGTACCTGCCGCATCCGCAGGTTTGGCCGATCGCGGCTCCCACTGGCCGCGGTTTGCCGCTCCAGGCCAATGGGAGCTGCTGGAAGCAGTGTGGGCCGAGGGACATACTGGCCGCCGCTTCCAGCAGCTCCCATTAGCCTGGAGCCGCGAACCGCGGCCAGTGGGAGCCACGACTGGCCGAACCTACTAGGGGCTTTCCCTGCACTAGCGGCAGAACAAGTTTGGGAACCACTGGTCTAAATAATACTTAGTCCTGCCATGGGTGCAGGGGACTACTGAACTAGATGACCTCTCAAGGTCCTACGATTCCCAAACTTGATTTGTGCCCCAACCTGGAGGGTGGTCTAAGCCTTTAAAACAAACAAAAACACAAACTTCATCATCACAGAGGAGAGAGGGAAAAACACTACTGAATATCCCAGACTTACCTATCTGTAGACTTAAAAATGACATTTAACAATTGAAAATTATTTCTTATGTTCTTCGACCTATCAAGTCTTGAGTTCAGGATTCCACATTTCCCCTGCAAGCACTGATATCACTAAAACATAAACGAGCACAAGCTATGGAGAAGGCTCCCTGTCTTAAGTGCTTGGGATGTCATCAGCTGGCACTGGAGAAAGACAGGGCCCTGAACTGATATTTCAGATGGTATAAGCTTTTCAGTTCACCTTTCAATATTAATCTATGCAGGGGTTAAAGTGGATTGAAACAGGTGGGGCAGCGCTCAACACAGCAGCCAATAAAGAGTGTGAGCTGAGGGGGAGCACTGCTTTTCCAAGCCAGAGAGAAAGGCGCACTTCCCTAAATCTGTCACATTCTAAAAATATAAGTAACAATTCATGTTACACTTGCACTAAAAATGCAAGAAAAGATGTTTTATGTATACAGTATTCCTGTTTAACCTCAAACAAAATTCCTCTGTGCTTTAGAATCACCAGGTTTTTGTGTTTTTAATCGTAATTTTATACAGGAAAATTAAAAACAAAAACACACCACACTATAGTATTATACTAAGCAAAGAACATACACATTTGGTACCACTTACCTCCAGTTCTACTGATCGCCTGAACTGAACTCTCAGCACTTCTTTGATGGAATCACTGACATTTTCTAGCACAGCTTTGCGGGCCAGCACTGGAAATTAACGAGAGTCAGTAAGTTCATTTTACCTTCATCTATGGTGCTTTGGTTCAATGTTGCATTTTCAGTTTTTTGATGCAAGACAAAGCAGGTAATGAGGTCAAGTGTGTTGAAGGCGTAAGACATAGGGATAAGATGCAGACAGAAGTGCAATTATACCCTGAAAAAGTGACTCTATAAATAGCTTCATGGATTCTGTGGTTATTTTCTCTCAACTTTTTCCATATCAAATTTGTTCATCTGCTAGTAAAAACAATTACCTTTGTAACAGATGGACTAGAAATTCAAACTGGATCTGAAAGTCAAACTGTGTTCTTTTTTATTTGAGCACTTGTAATAAAGATTCTGCTGTTGTAATACAGTTAACAATTCTGTAGATGATGCATAAGCCAGAATAGAATGCAAATTGCTGTCCAATAACTGTGTTGGATATACACTACTAATAGGCTTTTTAAAAAAACCACCAATGTTATTTTTGTTTAAAAAAAAAAAAGCAAGCAAACACTGCACTGATTACACATGGAGGCAGACTGTTGAATAAGAAGGTACTTTATAAACACTCACAGGTGCATTGCTAACCATAACCACACTTTAAATTATGACAGCAATTATTGAAAACAACTGTAAAATGGCATCTTGGTATTTTGTATTTATTCTCCATCAAATATTTGTATAGTAAAACTGCTCTGTTTACAAGTCCCCCCCCCAAAAAAAACCCACGATCTTTCTTACCACTAGCACAGCCAACTCACCCTCATATCTGGAAAAAATTGAACTCTGTTTTCTATTTTATACATCAAACGCACACATTCTGACCATAAAACTTAAATGGAAATTTTTTGTTGGTTGACATCAAATATGGCTCCTTCACAACTGTAGTTAGCTTGGCAGTAACAAAGCAACTTTCTTTTTAAGCAAACAAAGTCACTTTTCTGATCATAACCACACCAAGTCCAACTAAAATAATCCAAATACAGGTACATAGCTCATTTTCACATGACAAAATAAAATGTTAAAGATATTTAGAAAAACTGACTTTAGTTTCACATGTTCTAAAGTTTATTTTAAAATTATGGCATTTATAAACAATCCCAATATCTTCAAAGGGAAACCTATTCCACCATGCTATTAAAAGATTCTGCATAAGAGTCCTGTAAGAATACTATAAATTTAACACCAAAATTATAAAGGAGCTGCAATTAAGCCTACATGTATGCATGATCAATTTTAAAGCACCATTTGCACTATACTTGTGCACAAGGGACAGGTTTTGTGCAGCTAAATTTTATAATTTGTATGAGCAAGGGATACAAACCAGGCTGTATGCATGGAAATATAGGCTGAGTTTTGAAAATCTGGCCCTTCATAACAAGTACATGTAAACAAGACAGTAGGTTTACATTTAGTAATCTACATTCCATGCTGTGTTCCTTTCAAATGTTCATTGAGCGCCCATACATGTGTAATTTAAATGATAAGATTAGCATTAGAAGGTGATGTTCATTAGTGAATTGTGTGTGTGGGGGGGGAGAATGGGGAATAGTTTTGAAATAATTTTAAAGAAAAAAATTGAAAAAGTTAGCAATATCTTACCAGCCATGATTAAGTAAGTATCGGGAACAGTGATGTCACAAACATATGGTTGTCGGGTTGTGGTCATGGCAGAGGTGATAATTATAGCTTCAGATGGTGTCGTGGTCACTACAGCAGTAGAAGGGGATGAGGAAGTCCTTGAGTTGCTCTCAGTAGTTGTATGATGGCCAACTATGCTACTAATGGTGGTAGTAGTGGCAGTAGTAGCACTTGTTCTATTGGTAACTTCAGTTACACTAGTTTTTGTTTGTGTGCCAAATTCAGTGGAAGTGTTTATGGATGGAGGCAGCTGTGTAGGTACAAATGATGTAACCACAGAAATGGACTCTGTAGGTGAAGCGGTAATGCTGTTCATATCCGTATGCAACAATGGTGTATATGGATTTGTTGTAAAATGTGCTGTACTAGCAGTTGCCTTGGAAAGAGATGTTAAAAGCAATGTGTGGTTAGCAGTAGCACCAGTATCCTCATCTGAAGCTGTAACAGTTGAGAGAAGGGACGAAGATACACTTAAGACAGGAGTTGTCTGAAAGGTGGTAAACCATGAGGTCAAGTGTGTTTCATCAACCAAGATATTGCTGGTGAGAAAAGATTCTGAGTCAGAAATGGACAGCACCAGTGTAGGAACTGCTGATTCAAGGGAGAAGAGTGAAGACTCTAACTGAGAGGTAGCTTCTGTGAAAATTGAGGTAAACGAAACTTCAGAATCCATTAGCAAGACTGATGTTCCTTCTAGTAACATGGAAGAGTAAGAGTAAAAACTTGATGATATTACTTCAGGATTGTGTGTGTTTGGAACAGAAAATGTATTTGAATAAAGGTATGAAGTCTGCCAGGGAGAGAGATGAGAAATCTCTATGCTTGTGCTGTCAATGGGAGGAAACTCAGTTGATTCCCAACTAGAGGAATCATCAAAAACTACCGATGTCCCCAGCAGTGTAGGGAAGACCTGAGGTAATAGTGTTGATAAATCACTTGGCATTCTTGAATAAAAGGTGGATACAGCAGATGATAAAGATGACCAGCTGCTAGGTTCAGAGAGAAATGGTGTTGATAAAAGGTTGGATGAAAAATCTGAAATATTTACAGATGATTTGTCCATTGAAACACTTGCAGGTGTTTTGTCAAGCCAAAGTACAGATTCTGAGGGCATAAATTCAGGTGATTCCTGCAGGCCTGTATGTTTGATTGTAACTGACGGTATATTCTCACTTGTGGTAAACACGGATTCAAGGAGAACGCTGGTGATATCAGAAGGTTTTGCTCTAATACCAGATGTTAAAGTAACAGTTTCAGTAATAGGGAAGGGGAATTGAACAGAAGTGATATCCAATGATATTCCTTCAGAGGGCTGTCTGTAGGAAGGAAATATTGTTGTACTCATTATGTTAAGACCAACGTCCACACTGTTTGAAAAAAACAAGTTTGACTCAGAGACTTCTATAAGTCTTGAAGAAAATGAAACAATGGGTCTTGATGGAAAAGTAGTATCAAAGATTTCAGGAGTTGACTCCTCCAGCTCATACAAGTCAGTAACCACAGTTGTAAGTGGAGTAATGCCTTTTTCCTCAGAGGCTGTGAAGGACAATGTTTCAATATAATCACCCGAACCAACATCATGTTCTGTGTGTCCTGCTGAAAAGACTTGTTCCGGTGGAACTGAGGCAAAGTCACAGTACGAACATGAAGCATATGGTCTAGTGAAAGGCACTGGGCTTATGAACTCATTGAAGAGCTCAACTTGACTTGGTATTTCTAAATTGCCAGGCAAATTTGGTGTTGTACTGGAGGATTTATGGGAAAACACATGTGTAAACAAGTCATCAGTAACAAAAGTATCAGAGTCAGTGGAACCAGCAGCTGAGTGAACTGGGAAAGACACATATGGAAGACTAATTGAAAACAAAGCAGACTCCATGCTGGTTACCAAAACAGGTGCTGCCCTAGAAATGCTTGCAACAGAATAGGCCCTTAGATCCAAAGTTTCTGTTGCATCCCTATTCACATCAGGGTAAGCTTCAGTGTATTGATCAGTACTTTTTGCCAAAGCATCTGGGTTAAGTTGGCTATCCTCATTCAGCTGTCTTGTAAGAACAGAGGACCCTTCTGAAGTAGTATCAAAAGGCAAAAACAGTGAGGAGTCTGAACTAGATGCATAGCTTCCATCTACATTTCCCACCAGTCCAATCACCACCTCTGATGTAGTGGAACTTAAATAAATATCTGTATTTGTGGGGTACAATAGCAAGTCTCTGCTTGTAGTCGGAATTATACCATCTGGAGCAAAAGGCTTCAATTGTGTGAAAGCACGACTGTGACCAGAGGCAGCACGTGATGTTGTCATTTGTTGTGCTGTTTTCATTTCGTCATATGGCAACAAAAGGACAGATAATGAAGGTTTTAGCAACACAGTTTCTAAGGTTTCTCTTGGTGGCTCTACTGAATTATCTGAATGATACTCCACTGTAATAGACTTTAGTGAAGGAGTCCACTGTTCATTCGGAAAGGAGCTAATCAATCCATCGTCACTTAAAAATGCTTCATTGCTAGTTACTGTGACATCTCCCACAGGCATAGTTCTTCCTTCTGAACTTCTGCTCATTCTTTCTTGGTCAAATAAAGTCGTATCAAAGGGAGTGGTAAGTGATGATAAAACCACATGAAGAAAATTTTTTTCCCGGGGTTGTACTGTGCTTTGTGTTAAGGCCATGTGTGCTATGCTGCTCACTGTACTTCGATGTAGTTTAGATCCCACTGAGAGTAAGGAAAGATTTTGCTTCTCCAAGGATACACCATCTGAAAAATAAAAGACAAAATTTGATCAGTTATAATGTAAGCAAATACAATCAAACTAAGACTGTTTCAGGAAACCCTACAAATGGTGGTTAATAGGCAACATACTCAGAATTCTGAGATAATAATCGAAAAGTGACAACCAAGACTGAGACAAAACTTCTGAATGACAGTATAGACTGTCAACACAAATGTTAAGTTTTATTACAGTAATACATTCCATGGAGGCAGAGTATCTTAATATTAAGCTCTTCCCAATCCACACCTGACCCAGCATAGCAATGGACTAGCTCAGGGATCGGCAACCTTTGGCACGCGGCTCGCCAGGGTAAGCACCCTGGCGGGCTGGGCCGGTTTGTTTACCTGCCGCATCCGCAGGTTCGGCCGATCACAGCTCCCACTGGCCGCGGTTCGCCGCTCCAGGCCAATGGGGGCTGTGGGAAGCCGCAGCCAGCACACCCTTCGGCCCGTGCCGCTGCCCCCATTGGCCTGGAGCGGCAAACCGTGGCCAGTGGGAGCCGCAATCGGCTGAACCTGCGGAAGCGGCCGGTAAACAAACCAGCCCAGCCCACCAGGGTGCTTACCCTGGCGAGCCGCGTGCCAAAGGTTGCCAATCCCTCGTCTAACTAAACCCACCAAACTGATAGGATTTTTAAAGAGACAGGGTGGATGAGGTGATATCTGTTATTGGACAAACTTCTGTCGGTGAAAGAGACAAGCTTTTGAGCGACACTTAGCTCTTCTTCAGGTCTGTGTAGCTCGAAAGCTTGTCTCTCTCACTGACAGAAGTTGGTTCAATAAACGTTATTACTTCACCCACCTTGCCTCTCTAATATCCTGGGACCAACAGGGCTACAAAAACACTGCAAACAGGATCTTTAAAGGCAGTAGCTTTGTTTTCAACGGTCTTTTTCATATACTATAATATGCACCAGCTAACATTCTAAGTATATAAAAATGAGTAAAAAGGCATAATACAGAGTAAAATTCTGAGCATCTTTGAGGACTTATTTTGTTTTGCTTTTTTAAATTAGTACTACTGAATTTCCTTGAGTTCTTATTATGCTCACTAGTAAAGTGAACACACAGTGCACAGTGAAATAGTTATGTAGTACATGCAGGAGAATGACAACAATCAAGATATAATGCACCAAGTTTTCAAAAACAGACTCTAAAGTTATGCCTACTGCCATCCGGACATGCATACTTGGGTAGACATCCAAGCACAGTACTGAATTTGTAAACACATTGCTGTTTATGCATGGAAATATGAGGCTCAATAGCCCAATACAGGGGTGTGTTGTTATGTTTGTTGACTAGCAAATTGACGCATGCAAAAATTGCACTTTTCACTCACATGGGGTTCTTTGGTCATAGGATCATAGAAAAGAAGGGCTGAAAGGGACCTCGAGAGGTCATCTACTCCCCGGATATAACTTTTTTTTTTTTTTTTCCAGTCAGCTCTCCCCACCCATCCACCCATGAACAGTAGGTGGCAATCACACTCCCTCTGCCTGCTACAGGCACCACCCACAGAAAATTATTATAGCTGTCCTATGCAGAGCACTTCATTTGGTCATTGAGGCCAACTGTGTATGGCAGAGAGCAGCCAAGTTTTCTCATCTCTTCACACTGAGGCTGCTGGAGCAATCTTGTAAAATGGAATCTCTCAAAAGGATCTACTTTTATTCACAAAAAAAATGTACAGAATTCCTAAATTAGCCACCGATTCTTTAAAAACATTTTTCTGCCTGTGGAGCCTGGACTACAGCAATGAATAGTCCATGAGACCTTTATGTGATGAGGCAATTTCCTATATCAGTAAGTGTTGATATATATATATATAGCCCAATACTGCTTTTATTCATTATTGTACATGTCTCCCTGTTACATTATAGGAACTTGATGCAGTGGTGTCAGCAGTCAGCGCAGACACAGATATTACAGCCCACGAGTAGAAAATCCAGTAATTCCCTTTACAGTGTAGCACACTAGCAAACACACCAACTTGTTTGGTGCACTATTGTACAAAACCTACTGTAAACTTTCGCATTGTCCTCATTTTAGGGACCCAGGGACAATGCTGGGGATCTTGCCCATAGCACAGAGAACTGGAAAGACTTGGTAATGTTCCTGTCAAGGTTAACATTCCTGTGAATGCCGATGGGACAGTGGGCACCTCTAAGAGATGCCCTGCTCCTGGCTCCTTGGCATGATGCTAACTGTGAGTCCTTTCTCTGGGAATAGAGCTGTTTCATAAGGTCATGTGTAAAGCTGATGTGGGTGTTGTTCGGCTATTTAAACAACTGATACCTGACAAATATTTTAAAAGACTTACATTCCTGTTCATTATGATGGATCAAGGGGTATGTCTGCACTCAGTGTCAAAGCTACACTAGAGTTTATTAATTGCTTCTAACAAAATATGAACCTATGTTAATGCGGCCATGTGGTCCTCTCCTAGCCTCTGAGCAGTATACTGTGACCATTTCATTTGATCATTACTCTGCACTCACAAGCCACGGGTAGAGTAATTATAACTCTATTACTTCATTGGGAATACAATTTTACTGTTCCCATCTACCAGGATCCAACTGGAAATGGCTGGATTTGAGCATCTATGAGAAAAGCTGAAAACCAACTGTCAGGATATACCCTCATCTGAACATTACTTGCTTTCTCTTCGCATGTCACTTTCCCCTTTCATGGTGGTGTTCTTGGGGTGTGATGGGAGACCTATATGGCAGCTGTTTCAGAAACATGTGTGCTTGTGTGAATGAGGAAGGCAGATTGTGTCTTGAATACTCCATGTGAGTTTCAGTATCCAAGTACTGACCCTGCAGCCAAACGCAAGAGAGCTACCTCAGGACACTTCACATATAAAATATGCCATCTGATCACCCTGCTATCCCACCCAACCCCACTGCTGTCACGGTAGTGTTCATGGGATGCTACTGAAACACCACTGCAATGGTGCATGTAACAAGGGAAAATATACACAAGACAGTTTAGTCACAGAAAAGGAACTAAACAGTTAAGAAATATAATTACATATCATCATATACAATGCGGTGATATAAAACAAAAAGTACTCTATAGAGGTACAGTAAGTTGTCCAACTGGAGTTGTGTTTACATCCTGCTAGAGCATCTCTTACATTCAATAACCTGTGGCAAGTCTTTGCAAAGGTAGCTCATATGTCTGTTACACTTTCAGACTACCACCACCACCACCACCCAAAAATGATGCTGTGACAAGCTGCTCCTTTTTGGTCAGTCTGGCAAATGCCCCAATATAATTTTTCAACTGCTGACTCATTAATGTGATTAGTTTCATATCTGGTGATCTGAAAAATGCCAACAGATTAGAACTAGTATGCAGGACACTACCAATAAAGGACGTGTGCTATGGTAAAATTTTATTTTATGGAACTCATGCACAGTATCTTGCAGCATATGCACTACTCACTCAGGTAAAATCTGAACAGAGTTTATCCCCTGCGCCTCAATACAGGCACAAGCAGTTATGTGGCCTTGGGTCACTATATGAACAAAAAACAGAGTGACCATAAAGCATGGACCAAGTATAAAATCACTGCATTACAGTAAACAATCTTTTGATCGTACCTTCCTTGGCAAAAAAAAAAATCTGTGCAAGACTAATACCCATACGTAATCACAATTGTATCCTTGATGATTTTCTGCTCAAATAGTTTTCATTCCATTATCCCTGTGAACCCAGTATATAGGGCAGTGTACCATATCATTATGAATTTTACAAAAGATTTTGATTCACTTGCATAGTAATTGGAATGATTGTGAAAAAGTGCCTTCCAATATGAAGGCCAACACCTTGTCTGCTAATTGCTCCCCAGACACAAAACTTCAGCAGGTGCTTTGGATATAGTTCAGGTTAAACTCCAGGGTGCATCGCTCCATCAGAAGACGCCTCCCTGACATTGATCCATCTTTTGACCTGGTTTTTGTGCTTCTTCTTAATCACCTCTTGAGTGTGCAGACAATGACTAAAGAATAAAGCGACAGACTATTGACTGAACATTGTAAACATATATAACTTCTATATGTAGTATACACACACACACACACACACACACACACACACACACACACACACACACAAAGATTTACCTAGTGTTTCCATAATACTGTCCTCCTTTCTCATACTTTGTTCTCTGTGCACTTGCTTATGGCAATGCCAAACTTATCTTGAACACCCAGAGACTTTAGGGGAGGCAGTTCTTTGTTTTTTGTTTGTGACTTATATTTTCATCTGCATCAGCAAGCCAGATGTATTAGGCTTCTTTACCCCAACAACCACACCAACTATAAAAATGTATACACTATGCATCTCTATTATGAAATGCAAGTATTACTATAATCTACTTACTGTGTGCAGTTATGAACCGATCTCTTCACATGTCCTGGGAACACTGGTCCAAATCTATATCTGCTGATATTTACGGTATGCCTGTTCCAGGGACACTGGAATCACTTTCAATGGTGCCTGCACTACCTCTGTGCATCATCCAGAGATTCATACTGAGAACTCTGTGGATTTTTGGCATTATGATAGTGATAGAAGAATGAATACTAAGCAAATTCTGCTGGAAGCAATTGAGAGTTGTTGCATGATATTGTGTTGTAAAAACAGTTGCAGTACTGCAAGACATCTAATGAGCATGCAGGCTGGCAATATAAGCTTATATATACAAATATAAGAAGGTGAGGAATGTTGCTCTGAATCCAGGCTGTGACTTTGTAATAGGCATTTCTTGAGAGGAGATTTCCATTAGTTCTTATTCAAACCACATAAAGGGTTAACATACAGTAAAAGCAAGCAAGACCTTTGCCATGCTCTGGTGTCCTTTAAATGGCCTAGAGAGCCAGCTGACAGATGTCATGAAAGTGAGCAAGCTCCTGTAAGATGCTGTGAAGGATACTGAAGTTTTACTGAGATATAAATGCCTTGGAGAAGTTACTAACAGAGAAAGGATGAAAGTGCTGGGCGCTTAGACAAATGGAATATCTAAGAGTCTCACTTCAATAGCTTGCAAAGCTTTAGAACAAATCTTGCAGGAAAGAATAATTACATTCATGGAGGTAAACAGAAAAGGGAATATAATGCAACATGGGTTTACCAAAGGTAGATTGTGCCAGACTAACCTGATTTTCTTCTTTGCTAAGATAACTGATTTTTTAAATAAGGGAAATTCAGTAGATCTAATGTACTTGGACTACACTAAAGCATTTGACACAGTGCTACATGGGAAATCGTTAGTTAAATTAGAAAATATGGGAATTAGTTCAATAATTGTAAGGTGGGTAAGAAACCAGCCAAAGGGAAGAAGGCAATGGGTGGTGCTGAAAGACGAGTTATTGGACTGAAAGGATGTTAGTAGTGGAGTTCCTCAAGGATCAGACTTGGGACCAATCTTATGCAATATTTTAACAACGTTGGCACAAAAAGGAGTGTGTTAATGAAATCTGCTGATGACACAAAGTTGGGAGGCACCATCAATACAGAAGAGGATCAGATTATTATATAGGAAGTGACCTTGCAGAGACTGGAGTAAGAGAAATGGGATGAAATTCAACAGAACAAAGGCAGTAGTTAGTGATGGTGGCCTGTGATGTAGAGATAATCTGGTATTCCCTTCTCGCCTTAAACTCCATGACTATTTGTTCATTATTGATTTTGAAACAATCGGATAGCAAGTTTGCTAGCCAAAGTTTTACATACTGTACACACTGCTGGGCTCTTAAGAAACAAGGGAGTATCAATGGCATGTCATTAATAATACAAATTATTGTTTTCTGCCATCTCCAGGACAACACTGCATTATTAGACTGCTACATATCAGAACGGTGTGCGCAACTCATCAAGAATAGATAGGACTTGTGGCAGGGGCTCCAAAAAAGCAGATAGAAGAGAAAGCATAAAAATAAAGTGATGTTCATGGAAGAAGCAAGCTTCAGGTAAAGCATACTGCACGACAGACAAACCCCTCATTACTGCAAAGCAGCCAATCCAGCTATTCTCTGGGACAATAAAATATACCAGAGCACAGGTGGTCTGTATGTTTGTTATGAACTGCACAACGTTATTGACTAATATCAGTACTGTCTTGTCTGCCAGCAAGGCTGTTATCTGTGGACAACTATACTGTTACTGAGCCAGGCAATGATGACAGGGCACCAATCCAACAAGCCAAAATCCACAAAGCTGATAACATTAAAAAAAGAGATTAGATGGCTCAGGAAACAGAATTATGATTCTGAGCTACAGCTTGAAAAAGGAGAACACTTGTGGCTATGAGCAGATGAGTAACGGAGGCACAAGTGCAATGGCTTAGGTTGCAGACTACTCTTTAGTTGGTGCAGACATAAGTGTTTGCCAGTGACGCCATGCTGATAAACTATCTTTAACATTAACTTCCAAACTACCCAAAGTAATGAGTGGAGTTAGAACATAATTCACCAGTAATTCAAGTATGTCATTGAGGACTTCTGAGGATGAGAACATGATGCTTATTCAAACTGGTCGATCTACCTTTGGAGATTTCAAGTACAAATAGGATTATGGCCATACACCATTGTGGATACACCAACACAAACTCTGGTAGACAAGAAACAACAGGGCTGTACCTTCCTATAACCAAATCAGAGGTCTTGTTCCATAATACACCTCTACCTCGCTATAACGCTGTCCTAGGGAGACAAAAAATCTTACCGTGTTATAGGTGAAACCGTGTTACATTGAACTTGCTTTGATCCACCAGAATGTGCAGCCCCGCCTCCCTGGAGCACTGCTTTACCGCGTTATATCCAAATTTGTGTTATATCGGGTCACGTTATATCGAGGTAGAGGTATATAGACTCCTTCTGCAACAAGTTACACAATGCTATCCAGCCAAGTGTGTGTCATAAGCAGGCAGCGGGACAGCCAACTTTTCATGGAAGTCATAGGAGACATATATTTTTATGATCTTGCGGCACTCCCGCATCATACACCCAATGTCATCTATAAACTGTCCTCCAAGGGAAGGAAGAATGATCTTGCAGTAAAAAGCACTGGCGTCCCAGTCCAGAGATCCAATTTCTAGTCCCAGCTCTGCTACAAACATCCTCTGTGACCTTAGGAAAGTCATTTCACTCATCTGTTTCTCAGTTCTCCATCTGTAATATGGACTATTAATTTCCTGCCTTAGAGGAATGTTGCAAAGCTGAATTCATTAATGGATGTGAGGTGCTCAGACATTACAGTGATGAATGCAATAGAAGAGACTATACATTTTTTGAAAACTACGTTTTGAGGGTAGAAATAAAAATGCTCTCTCTTAGAGAAGCCAGAGCAACACTTGGAAGTGGGTAAGCAGAGGTCTGTAAGCCTCAACCAGGACCAGCAAACTACTCAAAACAAAAGTTACTTCATGAATGATCTTTTGAATGTGCATGGATACAGTGACCTACACGTAATAAAAGTTTATTTGTAACAGTACATTCCTATTTTAATGCTCTTATTCTGTAGATAAGGAACAAAGGTCCCTCCTGTTACCATGCTCAATAACATTAAACAGAGACAACCACATGATAGTACTTAGACCAATACGGGAAATTATTATGATTAATGCATTACATAACAATGGATCCTAAATTATGACATGGTAAAGCGCTCTGCATGCAATGTACAAGTCACACAATTACTTAAATGTCGGTATGTTTGAGGGATAGCATGCCTTCCATTTCAAAAAGACATTTGCCAACATTTTCCCCACTTGCCACAGGGAGCAAAAGGAGATGGAAATGCCTGAATGCAGCTCAGGAGGGGACCATCTGTGTGCCTGGTGCAGAGAAATCCTCACCACAATGATAGTGGCAAATGCATTTGAAGAATCATGAAGTCTTCCTCAAAGGGTCAAAAACTCAAAGACTCTATGACTGTTTAATCATTTAACATTGTCCTTTCTGGATTAGCTGTGGTCAAGCAGGTCTTTGTATGCTGTGTCCTCACAAACCATTTACACAGTTCTCCTATCAAGTCTGTGGGCAAATTTACTTGGATGCCTGCCTCACAAGAAAATACCAATTTATAGTAGCATTTGCACTTGAAAAGCAGGATGCCTGGGACTTTTTTGTAGAGAGGTATACAAAAGTAGTAAAAGAATGACTGAGAAGGGAGCTTGCTTTGCTTCTTTCTCTTATAAATCATAAAGTACTACAGCAGTTATATTAAGACAGAATATGGAACAACTTTTTAAGTGCACCCACTAATTTAGAGAACATGTACTAACCAGGAGAGTGGATCGAGGCTTTTTAAGTTTTTGATCTCTATATAGTGGCATGCATACTGATAGAATATTATTACCTTGCTTGGGGACATATATAACTGAACCACAAGTATGGCAAAATCTTTATAAAATGTCACAGAAAGTCATACTAGACCAATAGAATACACAGGTGTAAAGGGCCAGAAAGGGTTACACAACTAGCAGGCTAACTGAACCAGATTCAACCTTTAGAGACATGTTAGAAAAGTATGTAAATGGTAATTGGGGCCATTTCATGTTAGATAGACTAGAGCTTTGAAATGTATTTTTAGAAAATTAGAGGTAATACTAATTGTATGAGTTACTTATATCTTGTTAGATGCTAACCATGTAAACAAATGGTTCCTGGCTATTATTAGAGCTATTGATTCAGAGACCAAAAGGAAATATTAACATTTAGATGAAACTTGGGTGTAATAATGTCATTGTCTATATTTCTCTTTGAAGTCTGTAGTAAATGGTCTATGAACTGCTTAATGGATAATTACCTTATGCTGATGAATGCAACTAGTTACTTGTGTGTACATAGGAAACAGGTAGTTCTACTTCAAAGCTGCTGTTCTTCACCAAAGGAATATCTACAGTCAAGAGGCTATTATAACTGCCAGTGATCTATATAAAGAAATCTTATGCCCCGATCCTTTTCATCTCAGACCTGCTTAAGCTTCATGCAAGGGAAGTTTAAGTCACAAGACTGAGGTCTCCAGTCCCATCTGGACTGCCCTGATATTGAATATTTGGACATTGGACTATAACCTGATGAACTGATTCTGAAAAGGGCTCTTTGCAACTCTAGGGCTCACCATCTCTACTATGAAACTGACTTAAGAACTCTAGTCCTACCCTACCTTTAACCAATACTCACTCTCTTCTTTTTTTAAATAAATTTTAGTTTAGTTAATAAGAATTGGCTGTAATCATGTATTTGGGTAAGATCTGAAATATTATAATCTGGAGGGTAATGTACCAATCTCCGATTCTTTGAGATTGGTAGAACTTTTTATATGATGAACAAGATTTTCAGTAATCCTCATCATATTTGACCTGGCTGTCTGGGTGGAAGCCCAAGGCTTGGTTGTTTTAAAGGAACTGTATTTCTGGCTTCTGGATAACCAGTAAGGTATTGTAGAAGCTTTTTGTTGCTGGCTTGGAGAATCTAAGTATTAGAATAACCACCAGTTTTGGGAATTGTCTGCCCCATTCTTTGCAGTTTGCCCTAATTGAGCGATCTCAGAGTGACCCCCTGGGAACTCCAATCACAACAGGTTACTATATTTACGACACCAGTGCACACTTTTGAAAAGCACACAGGCCATGCTCAATAGTTATTTCTCTGAGAATTTTTTTTATTCTAAAAGATCCAAAATGTCTACATTATTTAACATATGTGCTTATGAAATTTAATTGCGATGAATTAAGTTGCTTAGTCCACCTTCAATAAGGCAAAAGTCCAGAAGCCTATGCTAAGTTTCAGCATTATACAAAACAGGAAATAAAATACCAGGCCAAGTATAAATGGTTATATTTCAAAACTTTAGTGCAAGTATAAAGTGCGTGAGAAGGTATATAACATTCACACACTTTCAGTGCCTTTTACGTTTCTATAGATTTCCAAAAGGAAGACATCCTGAAGTCTCTCTTTATCCATGTAGGCTCAGAGTGTGCCCAGCTGCTCCACAGGTGCAGACAGTACAAGAAGCTACCCATCCAGTAGTCTGCACTCCTGTGCAGCAGCTAGACACAACTGAAGACTTTCCGGGAGCAAGCTCTTTACAACAAAGGAGACAGAGGTGGCAAGGCTCTCTCTTCATGTTTGCCAGCAGAGATGGCCAGGCTCACACGAGAGGTGTAGCAGCAGATGAATTCTCACTGCATGCTGGAGAGCCTAGGCAGAAATCCTGCCTCTCTGAGCACAATCTTTCATGCAAGGGTGGCCGACCTGTGACTCCGGAGTCACATGCAGCTCTTCAGAAGTTAATATGCGGTTCCTTGTATAGGCACCGACTCCGGGGCTGGAATTACAGGTGCCAACTTTCCAATGTGCCAGGGGCTGCTCACTTCTCAACCCCTGGCTCTGCCCCCACTCCAACCCTTCCCGCCCCCTCCCCTGAGCCTGCTGTGCCCTCGCTCTTCCTCCTCCCCCTCCAAGCCTCCTGCACGCGACGAAACAGCTGATCGGGTGGTGAGGGGAGGAATGGGGAGGCGCTGATTGGCGGGGCTGTTGATGAGCAAGAAGCGCTGGGAGTGAGGGGGAGCTAATGGAGGGTTGCCTTACATGGTGACAGGTTTCAGAGTGGTAACCATGTTAGTCTGTATCAGCAAAAACAACGAGGCGTACTTGTGGCATCTTATAGATTAACAAATAAATCTGTTAGTCTATAAGGTGCCATAAGTACGCCTCGTTGTTTTTGACGTATTACTGTGGCTCTTTGGCAATGTTCATTGGTAAATTCTGGCTCCTTCTCAGGCTCAGGTTGGCCACCCGTGTTTCATGGTGATCCTTAGGGGGTACTGCACCTGCACACTGCCCTCAACATGGGCCAAAATCCTGTAAGACACGATCAGGCCCATAACAAGCTCTACTTTTATGACTTATCACTACAAAATGATTAAATTCGCCATTTTTCTCCTCCTCCAGCTTGAAAATAGTTTCCCATAGCGACTGACAAAAAGGGCCCCACTCATTTTAAGGGAGAAAAGCTTTTGACTTAGTTCAGGATTCTGTATTTCCTCTGCAGTAGCTGATAGAAATAGCTGCAGTCATTACTCTGATTCAGGAATTTGTTGTAATGACATCCTTTGCTGGAGTGGAATTAAGACCCTCTGCTGAGTCCTTGGCAGATAAAGAAAAATGCAGATTTTATTTATTTAGCACCATTGTTGTGCATGCTGCTTTATAAACAAGTTAAAAACCCCAAAAAAACAAAACAAAAATAATCCTTGCTTTGAGAAACTTGTGATCTCAGTTACATTTTTAATACAGCAAAAATAATGACAGACTTATGAGTCAGGAAGTAGGGAAAGAGGGCAGGGAAGGGATTTAAAAAACAACAGTAAACATATGTAGAACCGTACTGTGCAACATTATTGCCTTTGGCCATTCTGCATATTAAGGAGCCTTGTGTGAACAAAATAGATGCACATTACACAGGGTTGTTCTTTTTTTTGGAAGGGGGTGGGGAGGTTTGAACCATGAAGACAGAGCACCCATGGATCTGAATATAAGAGAAATCCTCTTTTAAGGCAGTCCAAAAAACATTCATACCAATGGACGCCCCGAGCATTCACATTCTGTAACTCTTCCTAACAAACTTGCCATGATCCAGATGTGAAAACAAGATAACAGTGATTATTCAAAACCAGGGTATTGTGGAGCATTTGCGGGAGAAGTCAGGAGAGAAGACTGAATTAAGGAACTAATCACATTCTCCTGAGAATACTGCAGATACATAAAAAGAAAACCCAGAGTGCTAAGAAAAATAAAGGCAGTTACACTGTACAAGCCCAAAGCTCTGCTTCAGCTTACGCGCACACACATAGAACTGTAAGTCACAGTTCAAAGTCTAGCTTTTGCTGGGAGCATTCACACTTTTTTGGCATTTAGCTGTACATGACATCATTGTGTGGGAAGCCATATGTGAGAGAAAAAGTGCACACAACTTGAATCGGACTTAGAATTAACTTTTGTAAGAAAAACTCTAGTTACATTTGCTCATCGTGATAACTAGGTCACACTTTTAAAGAAAAATATAAAATGCTTTTTTTTCTTAACAAATTAAAGAGAGCCTGCATTGTGATTTGAGTTCTATTCTCTAAAGACCTTTTGTCAGTTGATATCCAACCAAAATACAATTGACATGCTTTCTGGTTCTGGCCTCCTCTAAAATGCAGATACTAGAAGCACTGAAAACAGCAACTAAATTTATATTAACCTCCTCTTTGACAGAGATTACCTAGACCAGATACAAGTGTTTTAGATCCCTTTGTTCAGATTTAACACATCCTTTTTTAAAATAAAGATGCACTTTGTAAAAACTGTGTTGCAGCTGTAAAAAAACTCTAGTGGTGAGGTAACATGCAGCCCAAAAAACAAACATAGCTGCCTAATTAAAATTAAGCTTATTCTGTACCTCAGTAACCCCATTATCCATAGAGACATTTCTCAGTGACACAGATCCTTAACTATGCTGACAAAGAAGAAAATAAATAACCTTCACTGAGCTTTAAACTGTTTGGCCAACATGTTTTTTTTTTTTTTGCTTCTGAGCAGCATCCTATCTAGGATTTAATTTTAGTACTCAGAGTATACAAGTTATACAAGTGACCCAAACATTCAGGGCCTCAATCATCCTCTTTGTGAGCTCAATTTAAAAGACAGTTGTTAGGCAAGGCATGATTAAAGTTTTAGAAGACAGAACTTTAAGGAGTATCTTTTGATTCTGCTAAGTACTATTAGGCCTTGTCTACACTACCAAGTTTTGTTGACAAAAGAGTGAATGGGTACACACTGCGATGTGACTTTTGTCACTGGGAAAAATGCCCAGTTTTGGTAACAAAATACAACCACCCTGACTAAAGAAATACATCTTTTTCCTCTAAATTTTTCTTGACAAAGTGTCAGCGTTGACACCAGGCTTGATTTTATTGCTTTAATTGGTGTCCCACAATGCTCAACCTGACCGCTCTAGTCAGCAGTTTGAACTCCACTGCCCTGCAGCCAGATAAACAACCATCCACCACTTAGAAGCCCCTTGAATTTTTGAAATTCCATTTCCTGCTGGCTCAGCGTGGAGAGGTCTCATCACATCTTCCCAGGTGATCAAGGCGGGTTATCACAGCAAACGCTCTCCTGCTTGGACCACTGAAGAGTTGTTGGATCTGATCAGTATATGGAAAGAGCAGGCTGCATGCTTGAGCCATAGGAATTGGGATACCTACAGGCACATTTCTCGAGGTTTGCATGAAAAGGACTATGATTGGGACATGCTGCAGTGCAGAGCGAAGATAAAGGAGCTGAGGCAGGTGTACTATAAGGTGAAGGAGGCAAACTGTCACTCCGATGCCTACACCTAAGACCTGCTGGTTCTATAAAGAGCTGGATGCTATCCTTGGTGGCGACCCCACCTCCATCGCCAAAAGCCCCATGGATACTTCGGAGGGCCTGGAGGCGGTGGAAAGAGGACAGAGGTGGAGTTAGATGATGATGTGGAGCTCCCAGCAGGATCAGCCAGTAGGGCAGGCAGCCAGGAACTGTTCTCCACTCCAGAGATGTCTAGCCAGTCTCAGCAGTTGCTCTCCGGTGAGCAAGAAGCAGGAAAGGAGACTCCTGGTAAGTGGCTGTGGTTTGTATAGTGCGGAGGTGGGTTCAGGGTATAGAAATGTGGAAGGCTGGCTGTGTTTCTGTGAGGTGGACATTTCCCTGTCTAGCTAGTTGTTACAGCGAAACAGGATGTTGCTGCACACCGAGTTCTCACGGGAATCCTCCAGAGAGATCTCCAGAAAAGTTTCTTGGAGGTACTCGGTAATCCTCTGCCAAAGGTTCCGTGACAGAACAACTTTGTTCCTTCCCCCATTGTTGGAAATTTTCCCCGCGCCATTGGGCAATCACTTATGCAATAACCGAAGTGGCACACAGGCGAGCAGCACAGGGAGCAGGACGGAAGCCACAAGCATGGAGTAGATGTACCCTCGTTTCCCTGCTTACCCTTAGCAGTGAGATGTCTGCTAGAATGACCCCCGCCGTGGAAAAGTGGGAGAGAACTTTTTATTTTTTTCCTAGTCGGCTGCACCACGACCCTTGCAGAGTGTGTGGTCTTTTCCCATGTGGAGCGTCTCCCTGCCCCTGCCCTTCCCCACCCCGAGCCAGCCAATACTCACCATGCTTTGGGTGTTCGCAGAGATGTGTGCCTGCCAAGGGTCAGTGAGATAGTGATTATTATGTTGCCAAAGGTGCATTTAACTGAAATGTTTCAATATTGTGTGTGAATTTAACAATCCTGCTTCTGTGCATTGTCCCTTGTGCTTTGGCAGATGTGGCCTTCAGGAACACCCCACACACCCCAGCCGAGCATCTCCGCCAGATAAGAAAGCGCCCAAGATGGAGCAAAGAAGACATGTTCCAGAAGGTACTGCACTGCTCCAATGCAGAGAAAAGGGAACACAAGGAGTGCTGGGAAGCTGAACGGCAGGACAGAAAAGAGAATCAAGAGTTTAAGGACGCAACTGAGTGGATGATTAAAATAATGGAGGGGCAAACGCAGATGCTACAGTCCTTAGTACTGCTGAAGACTGAGCAGATCCGTGCTTGCCCACCCCTGCAGCACATTCAGAAATCTTTTCTGTGCCCCACAAAACTCCACCCACACAGTCCTTTCCGGGACTTCTCAGTTGCTCCTTCACTCCACCCCCTCGGACAACTTTCACAATGATAGCTGGACCTACACACAGCTGTGAAAGTCTGCCCTTCCCTGGTACCTCCTTTCCCCCCAAACATCTTTGTGTGTTTGTTTGTGTGTACTGTTTCTTGTGCAATAAAAGCAAAGTTTTTAAATGGTAACCCATATTTATTTGTTTCCTACAAACTGAGATAGCAGGCACTACCAATACATGCACAGGCATTTTAAATCATTTGCTTACTGGAATGTAAGGCCCCAAATGTCACCATTGCTTCCTAGGAAAACTACATGTAATGTAACATTGCAAAACCAATCACAGAGATATACATTACTAGTTCTCATTTTCAAAATGTTGCCTCAAAGCCTCCCTGATTCGCATTGCCTCCCTCTGGGCCCCTCTGATAGCCCTGGTATCTGGTTGCGCAAAATCAGCAGCCAAGCGGTCTGCTTCAACACTCCACCCCTGAGCAAACCTTTCACCCTTAGTTTCACAGAGATTATGCAACGTACAGCACGCAGCTATGACCATAGGAATATTATTCTCATTGAGGTCTAACCTGTTATAAAGGCATCGCCAGCACACCTTTAATCTGCCAAAGGTACATTCCACTGTCATCCAGCATCTACTCAGCCTGTTGTTGAATCGCTCCTTACTGCTGTCCAGGTGTCCAGTGTAAGGTTTCATTAGCCACATCTGGAAGGGATACACCGGGTCTCCCAGGATCACTATGGGCATTTCAACATCCCCCATTGTAATTTTCTTGTAGCTTTCTGTACAGACCAGTGAAAATGCATGCGTCATGCACCTTCCTGGACCACTTCGTGTTGATCTCAGTGATATGTCCACGGTGATTCACAAGCGCCTGCAACACCACAGAGAAGTGCCCCCTTCCTATTGATATACTCCATCGCAAGGTAGTCTGGTGCCAAAATTGGAATATGTATGCAATCTATCACCCCTCCACAGTTAGGGAAACCCATTTCTGCAAACCTGTTCACTATTTCACACACATTTCCCAGACTCACGGTCCTTCGTAGCAGGATGCGATTTATTGCCCTGCACACTTGCAATAACAGCCCCCCAACGGTCGACTTTCCCACTCCAAATTGATTCGCGGTAGCAGTCTGGAGTTGCCAGCTTCCACAAAGCGATTGCCACATGCTTCTCTACCGATAGGGCAGCTCTCACTCTGGTGCCCTTGCACCGCAGAGCAGGGGCGAGCTCTGCACACAGTTCCAGGAAGGTGGCTTTCCACATCCGAAAGTTCTGTAGCCACTGCTCATCATCCCACACCTGCATGATGATACGATCCCACCATTCAGTGCTTGTTTTCTGAGCCCAAAAGTGACGGTCTACCCTATACAGCTGTTCTGTGAATGCCAAAAGCAATCTAAAGTTGCTCCTATTCATATCACTCAGCATGTCAGGCAACTGGGAGTCATCTTCAGTTGGGAACTTCAAAATTCACTGCACTGCTGTCCATGATGTCTTCATGACAGTTAACAGAGCATAGGAGAGCAGTGCGGGATCCACCCTTTCTCACAAAGATGCCGGGGTGCACAGCAAAGAAGGGCCATTGAAAAATGCTGTGAAAGGAAGCTGGAAGCCCAAGGAGTGCTGGGACAAAAAGCAATGCATCATGGGACATTGAGCCCAGTCCCAAGATGCGCCCCAATCCACTCCGCCTTCCCACAACACCTAGCGACAGAAGGTGTTGAGCTGGACTGTGGGAACACCTTGGAAACAGCTGAGGAACAAGGACTAAACTGGGGGGAAGTGCTGGACACAGGCTAGAGGAATTTCTAGCCTGTGAAAGGAATACCTGGGGTTTTTAAGCTGCAAGCAAGGGCAGCTGGCCTCTTAAGAATCTCTGCAGTCAGCTTAAATCATCATTTAGGGTGAGAATTTGCTACTTATATCCAATCTCTTTAGTATATTAAGCTTAGATTGCAATTTTGTTTAGTTGCTAGGTAACCTGCTTTGATCTGTTTGCCATCCCTTATAATCACTTAAAATCTATCTTTTGTAGTTAATATATTTGATTTATCACAAACAGTTTGTGGGAGTTATAACTTGGGGCAAAAAGCTGTTGTATAGTCTCTCTCCACATTGAGGGAGGGGGCGAATTTCATGAGCGTATGCTGTACAGATCTCTGTGCAGTGCAAAATGGTATAATTTGGGGTTTACACTCCAGAGAGGGGTGTGCTCTTGAGCAGCTGGGCAGTTCCTTAGCTGTAGCATCCCCAGGCAGAGCTGATCACAGCGACCTGTATGTACTGCATCTGGATGCGTCTCTACCTGTGTGTGCGCTGGTGAAAGAGCAAGCTTGGAGAGCTTGGCAACTTATCACAGCAGCACCGTGTGAGGGGGAGCCCAGGCTGGTGGGTCAGGGAGGCTCAGTGGTACCCCAGTTGCACGTGACACCCCGGAAGAGGAACCTGTCACAATGCTTAACTTTACTCACAAATATACTGTAACTGATTTCAACAACACTACAAAGCTGAGTTCCTCCCACAGGAAAGAAGGCTGCTTGGCAGCACCTCTAGCCAACAGTACTGTGCAAACTGGTTCAGACAAAATACAGTCCACCCAAAACTTAGCCCAAAAGTGAAATGAAACCCAAATATTTGAGTAGCAAATAAGTTTGGCTATTTTTTTTTTCCTTTTAAATCTGTTTTTGCCTGCTGTGGACCTTAACCTGAAAGAGAAATACCTCAAAATACTACAGTAGATACTCAAAAAGCTAGTCTTAATACCAAAGAGCAAAATATTTTTTTACATCAATGTAATCCCTCTGTAGTAAACATATAACAAAAAGACAGATACAGATACTGCTTCAAAAGTTTTTCCTATCGTTTCTTCAATGGGATGATTGTTTTGTTCCAAAAAGGATAGCATAACCATCACCTTTGCTAGAGACACTAGAAGTGCATTCACTTTAAGGATGGATTGGACAATCAAACTGTGCAAATATTGCAGCAAAGAGTCACAACATTTAGCAATTAATTCTAGTCTTTTTATCAGAATTCTCATTCTCCTTTGATTGCATCCTCAGAGGTGACAGATAAAAAGAATATTTGTTATCTCAGAGCAAAGAAACTTGCCTGAAGCCTTCTCTTCTTATTCCTCCTGTATACCTAATGCATTACAACAGGCTTGATCACTTCTGTCAGAGGCCTTCTCTACGCTAACCTAAGTTATGCTAGTTAAGTTATGTAAGTTACGTAGACTGAAAGCGGTGTCTACACTGCGCTATGTCGATGGGAGACGCTCTCCCATCCATGGCAGCGGCGCTGATTTAGCGCGGTAGTGAAAACAAGGCCAGAGTATTCTCCTAGAAACAGCTTCTTCTGGATGAGTCTGAGCTGAGCAGAATCCATTGCTGGGCTAAGAAAGTTCAATTCAGTTGACTTCAATAGAATGCACCCAATTATTCCAGCGGTGAACTTGGTCCTCAGAGTCCAAAAGTTCACCTTCTTCCATAGAGCTACTGCTATGCAAGGTACTAACATGTTATCCATCCTAATACATCTCTTGGTCTTTTTAATAGCTAAGAGTGAATGCACTTCTCAAAGTTAAAAAGCAGGAGCATCCCCAATTCCTGCCTTCATTATCTTGCCTGGTGGGAACAGGACTGGACAATACTTCAGCCCAAGATTCCGAGTGACAGCTCTGAATGGTCCACAGTATCTTTGCAAAGGCAATCAGTCTGCTAGTGATGGAAATAAAAGGGAGAGGTCAACATCAGTGGTGTGAATAAATGGGGACTCAATGAGTACGGAATGAGTCCATACTTGGGGAAAAATCAGAAAGGCTGTTTTTTAACTTGATTCAGAGATTGAGAAGAAACCAACAAAGGATTTGTGTGGGGGATGTGGGAGTAGAACTAGAAAGCATTGCATGGTTCTTCTTTACAGAACATTCTGACTGCAAAATTTCCACTAGTTTATTATATCAACAGGTACTTCCAAGGCTAAAAAATAAGAGCGGAGAGGAGCAGAACATTCAGTCTCACCAAAAGTTAATATGTATGAGGAGAAAGAGAAGAGGCCTGTTGGGAAATGGATCAGTCTACACAAATTTCCTAAAGGAATGCTAATGTAGCCTCATTGAAAAAGGTGTCAGGACAGTAAGTATTAAAGAGACTGAAGTGCCTCACTTTTGCCTTGTTATCCTTGGGAAAGATGTTCTGTTGTGACAGATGGTTATTGGAAGGGTGAGACAAAATGGCCTCTTCTTCAGGACAATAAGGAGCAAAGAGGGTGGGCAAGGTATCATGTAAATGCTTTTGACAACAACCACACTGAAGAATTCGGGAATCATCCTTTTCACACTCTTCTCTAGATGCTGCCTATTCTTTACACTGCACTACATATGCCATGCCCTGTGGGACCTTGCGTTTAGGGTTTCCTGCAGCAGCATTTTAATTATTTATCTGCTGTGTAGAAGAATTAAGTGATACTGGAAATTATCCTTTCTCTACAAACCCATAGAGTACTAGCCCCTTTGCCAGGCTGCACTGGTCTAAGCGGAAGGAAAAAGAAGGGAGGGGGCTGGATTTCTTTATTCTCTGTTCCCAACAGATTAAACTTTAGCTCTCAGTCTGGAAAATGTAGAAATGTTATCAAGGTATACTTCAATCTGAGGGCATGGGGCCATTCTTGAAGAAGCAACAGTCTGTCTGCCTCTATCCTTACAGAAAGTAATCTTGAAGGGACAAAATGCTAGGTCTCCTCTAGATGAGCAATGCTCACTGATGTGCTAGAGATACTGGACACACGCCATCCCACAATCTAGTCTTAGGATCTGCATCCCTTCTGGGTGATGGAGACCAGTGGGGGAATATTGGATCTATTGCTGAAAGAAACTGTTAACGCCTACATTAAGGACGGCAGGGTGCTGGCTTCTCTTAAAGAAGCTACTGTGGGTACTTTGCTCAAGAAACCAATATTTGATGCGGACAACCCAGCTATCCCCCACCATCACATCTTCCATTTCTGGTAAAGATTTTAGAGAAGGTTGTGTCAGGACAACTGAGTGACTAACCACCTCAGATATTCTTGATCTTTGTCCATCTGGGTACCAACTTGGATATGGAACAGAAACTGCACTGGTAAGGCTGCTAGACAATAGCCTCCTGGCCATGAAGATACGTTAAGGATGCGGATGACAGATGTTTCAGTAGTTCTTCAGAACCATAGACCATGAGGTATTGTTGACTCTGCTGAGGACTGCTGCTACTGGCTGGTTCTGTTCTTTTCTGGGTTGATGTTCTCAGGATGTGCCGTTCCTCTTCTCTAAGGCTGCTATCATTTGACATTCCACAGGGTTCCAAATTGTCTTTCTTAATATTCAATGGATCTATGGGGCGAGCTGAAATGCTGGTACGGGGGTATAGGCTGCAACCTGTTCAGGGTGCGGACAACACCTCACCCAGCTGGAGCTGTTAAACTCCTTCTCCAGTGTCTGGTGAGCTTGGGGCATGTCTAAAAACTAGCTGGCTGCATCTCAGTCTGGATAAGCCAGTAGGCCGGGGAAAGCCACCAAAAGACATGGCTAGGATGTATCAAAGGTGTTTACTCTCCATTTGTGATTACAATACTAGCAATGTCAGGGACGGTTCTGGCTATGAAAAATACAACCGTTTCATTTGGATTCAGACCTTGCAACCATGATCTAGGTCTCTGTAATGTCAAAGCTAGAGAACGGCAATGAACCTTGTATAGTACTACTATCACATTACCCAGGGTACAATCTGGACTGATGAACAGCTGTGTCCCCTCAGTTCTCATACCTGGGGTGCCTTTTACACTGCTTAGCTGTGACAGCAACCACTGTTGGTCTGCTCACAGACAGCCTCCAGCCTTTAAATTACTCCCAGTTTTACTGTATGAGTGGTATGGCCAGCCACTCTTGAATTACACTGCAGAGCAACACCAGCAAATTTCTAGTCCCAGACTTTCCCCCAGAAATGTGTGTCTTGTACTTCCAGCACTCTCCTGGACAATACAAGCTCATAGAAAGTCTGTCATTTTATTAATCGAAAATTATATGCACAAATCCTGTTGTCCTAACGGGAGCTTCCCAAACACTTCTATACAAACACACTGGTTTAGATAAAACACTAAAACAAATGTATTAACTACAGAAAGACAGATTTTAAGTGATTACAAGTAATGAAGCATAAAAGTGAGAATTGGGTACAAGAAAACAAAAGTAAATTGCAACTAATTCCTAACTTAACAAGCTAAGCAGATTCAAAACAAAAGTCTCTCTCACCACGTCTTAGCAAACTTACTGGCTGAACTCTTTCGGTCAGGATCCTTCTCCCAGTCCAATGCTGTTTCCTTTACTCTTCAAGTGTTGTTGATGCCATGGATAAAGAGGAAGGGGAGAGATAATCTTGGGGCATTTGTTCTCCTTTCTTATAGCATTTCTCCTCTTTGAGAATCATCTAAAGCTGAGGCTCAGGAGACAAAGTTTGTGTTGACGGGAACCCCCAGCTGTTTCTTTTGTTCTTCGTGTAGATTTCTGCCCCTCTCCGCTTTCCTGATAAAGAATGGCCACTTAACCAGGTGATAGTCCATTTGACTTTGCTGACACTTGGCTGAGGCATTAGCTAGCCTTTTGTCTCAGGGGAACTGGTTTGTGGCTGCTTCCAGATTTGGAACACATTTTACCAAGACAATAATTATCAGCGAATTATGGATTTCCAAATGATACCTCACAAAGGATACTTGTACAAAATGTATCATAATCCTGTAAAAGGGGTGAACGTTGGGATACACACTGCCACAACTACACCTTAAATCAATCCAGAAACTTAACCTTTTGCAGTGTGCATTAATTCATCTGCTAAATGATATTTCTCAGCAAGAGCATGTGATAGCTATGTTCTGTGACTTGCACTGCCTGCCTATTCCTTTCCAGGATGAATTTAAAGTGTTTGGTTTTGATCTATACTGGACAACCATAAATGGCTTAAGACCTTCCTACATGAAAGACAGCTTCTCACGTTGTGCCTTATCACAACTGCAAACAGCAGAGGGCCTTGGGCTGGATCCTCCTCAGTTTAAAAGGGGGAGGGGGGCTGGAAGTAATGCTCTCCATGAGGGATCCTCAGATTTGGACCCATCTCCCTACCCTGTCTGAAATAGCCCATTGTCCTTCAATGCCCTATGCAAGGTGCAATTTGCTTGAGCAGAGAGAATGGTTTGATGGAGGTTATATCTGTATGGGGATGGGGGAGGGGAAAATTGTGGGTGTGATGTAGGAAGTTGAATTTTAGTGGGTGTTGTGGTATTAGTTACTAATTATCTGTTTTATTCTTCTAATTTGTGTGTTTGGGTACTCACTTTTTGTGTGTTTGTATAAATCCAAATAAACTAAACGGGTAATTTTTTCTAAAATAAAGATCAGATTAGTCTTACAACACTTTCTACCCAAGAAACTTTAAAAAAAACAAAACAAAACAAAAACCCACCACCCACCTACCACTTATGCTCAGTAAATCTAAATCTTGAAGTAATCCAATGCCAGGCTAGATTCTCCTGATGATCTTCCTAAAGAGTAAATTACATAAAAACCACTTTGCGTGTCATCATCATGATGTTCCTATTACGCCACTGGCGTTTAGGGCAGTGACAAAGCTCCTCCACTTCTGTCAAGTCTTTCAATGGTTCCCCAGCTGTGTCCCAGGTTTTTCAGCTCAGCTTCCACAGCTCTTCGCTATGTTGATTTCTGGCAGCCACATTTTTGCTTGCCTTCAGGTGTCCATCTTATTGCTACTCTGGTGATGGAAGCACAAGACTGATCAATCTCCAATGCCTCCTGGCAATGATGGTGCTCAGCTACTCTTGGCTGCACTGTCCATGTATTGATTAGAAATTCATTGTTTACAAAACAAATCTTAAAGGCCCCCAATATGCTCCTTTTAAAGAGAATGACAGTATCTGGATGATCATTTCCCTATTCAGAAATTATATTTATTTTATTCTGTATCACTTGGTATAAATAATAGAATGTAAATAAGTAAAGTACATTACAATTCCACAAAATTACTTCCTTTTTCATGACATTTCTACCTAGAACCCACCCATCTGAAGTTGAACTGGTACAAAGGAAAGAGAAAGAAAAATGTTTAATTTCTCCATTAGGCTTAGGGACTCTTGAGATGGCAGATTTACATTACCTTTTATACAAGTTGTTTGATTCTATCCTGTGAAGTTGGAAAATTAATTCTCGGCTCCAAATGAAGATATGGTCAGAGGCCTGCATGTTAGGTCTAGCCAGACACGTTTTAGGAGCTCATCTTAGTTCCTATATATTGGGATTTTCCCCCTCCTTGATGGAAGAGCTGAACTGAGGAACCAGGTTAAATCTGGATGCAACCTTGACAGCTTTCCTTGTGGAAATCTCCTAATAGCATATTTCCATTGAATAACATCACTTCTGAGTTTTGGGGCCTCAGTGTATGCATCTCAGATGTCCTTTCTCCTTCCACTCGCCCTCAATCTTTCAATCTGTAAGATGGGCAACTGAACTGGACCACAATAAGGCAAAGAGGGTATCTAGGACATTGGCTACAAGTGGCAATTTGACTATAAAATAAATTTAAAAACTTCTAATAATTTTAAAGGAAAAACTCAGCATTCTGTAAGATCAGCAAATAAGTATCTGCTAGTGACCTTGAGAGCGCCTGCTCCGTTTCATAGAAAATCAGGGTTGGAAGGGACCTCAGGAGATCATCTAGTCCAACCCCCTGCTCAAAGCAGGACCTAATCCCAACTAAATCATCCCAGCCAGGGCTTTGTCAAGCCTGACCTTAAAAACCTCTAAGGAAGGAGATTCCACCACCTTCCTAGGTAACCCATTCCAGTGCTTCACCACCCTCCTAATGAAAAAGTTTTTCCTAATATCCAACCTAAACCTCCCGCACTGCAACTTGAGACCATTACTCCTTGTTCTGTCATCTGGTACCACTGAGAACAGTCTAGATCCATCCTCTTTGGAACCCCCTTTCAGGTAGTTGCCAGAAATAAAATCATATTGGGAGGGATGTCCCTGACTAAGCACTAAGGCAGTAACAATCAATTTTGGAAGCACAGGGAAGTTTCCAGATTCTGTTTAACGTGAACTAATTTATTCCACCAAAGAGTTTTACGGTATTGTTTTGGTGATAATACAAATGCAGCAGAAAAAAGATGACAAAATATTTTAGAGACCTCCCATTTTAGATCTCTCTTACATTTAGAATCCTCTCTCTTAATCAGTTTGGATTAAGGTTTTTTAGCCTGGGTTTTTAACATTCATGAAAAGATTTCAATCTTGTTGAGAGAGGCATGAGAAATTTGGAAAGAGCTCCTTTTTGGCCTGTTGCAAAAGTAGAAGGAACCACAAGGAAAGAGATGTTAATGAACTTCTGAGTCCCCCTATGCATCCACATATTGCTATAGTATTTGCCTTCAACTTAAAAAGAGTTTAAAGGAATATGAAGGACACAGCTACCCCCAAAGGCAATTGAACCTGATCCTCCACTGCTTTGAACCTTGTGTAGTTATTTACACCTGTGCAAAGAGAGTCCTAAACGCTAATATTCTGATTTGATAGTATTATACACCCTTGCTCAGGCATAAATGACTGCACAAGATGCAGGGACAGTTGAGAATGGGGCCCAATGAGTACCTGGCACCAAAACCACCTACCAGTTCTACTTTTAGTGTGCCAAATAAAGAGAAACTAGAAGGAATGACAATTGTGTCCACCCAATGTCTGCCCCCTATACAGCCGGGGTTATTAAAAAGGAGCTGGCTGTTTTTGTACTGTATGCTGATGCCAGTGGAGAGAATACCAGAAGTGGAGACTCTAGCTGATGCTTCTAGTCACCTTAGTTCAATATTGCTTTATTAATCACTGCTTTGTATACAGGCCCCAATCAGGGACCACTGGGCTGGGCACTGCACACACAAAATAATGAGACAGTCCCTCCCCCGAAACTCTCTGCCTATAAGAAAATACAGTAGGGGAGGGTATATATAGTTTTATGGAAGTCAAAGATTCTGGTTTGCATTTATCATTTTAAAAAACCTATCTGTGGTTTCAACAATTTATGTCTACCACCTTATTCTCCATCACCACTTCCTTTTCCCCTCCCCAAAACCCCACCACCAGGCAGTTCTCGTTTGCTTTAGAACAGGTATACAATCCTAGGTTACAGTAATTTAAAAAAAAGTAAACAAACATAACCATACCGCTTAGGATTTGCAAAAACCTAAGCATCTTATCATGTAAGCTTTTTGCAGCACTGTGAATAATATTGAGTATTAATTTGTTTTGAGCTATATTTTTCATTCTGCTCTATTAGGAAGTCTCAAATCACACAATCATTTAGCATGTCACTAAAGTAAATTTGCTTATTACATTTTCAAATGAAGCACTTAAAAAGGCTGCAATGCATTATTCAGTAGTGAGTATGTCCAGAGGATGTGAGGGTAAGTGTATAGATCCAAGATATATATTTTTTTAAATTTAAAATTTAAAATATTCAGTTCTAGTGTGCATTAAAAGCAGACCACAGCCTTCTAGAAATAAAAAGACATAACAGCATAAGTATTCTCATAACAGCAGGAAACAAACAGTCACCTTTATTAGCAGCTAAATTACCCCAAGTCTCTTTTACATTACATTTCCGCCAATTAATTATCTGTAAATGGCCAGGGAGAGTTCAATGCAGAGTTTTTCCCCATACCATGGAACTTAAAACCCTAAAAGAAAGATGAACCCCTCCACTTGCCCAATTTTTTTCTGTGCTGCAATCCAGAAATTCACCCGATGACTGCAGCGGTTCTCTGAAGATGTCCAACTGCTCCAAAAGCTACATGAGTTTCATCAGTGGTCTTAGATCCTGATCTCTACTTTTGACACCCACCCACCTGAGTAGTTTGAAAGTGCAAAGCTGTTACAGTGAGCCAAATAATAGTTCAAGCACATGCACAGGCTTGACAATTTTTCAGTAGTAGTATGGTAAATATGGACTAAAATTGGGGGAGCAGGTTGAGATTTTGTAAAAATGTTACCTAAATAAAACAGTGCTTTATCAGGCAAGTAGAGCTGTTACTCTAACTCAGTAGTTCTCAACCTGCTTATCGTTGTGGGCCACAGCACGTACCACTCTAAAACCGCCCACAGTCCCCTATGCCCAGCGCCCCCGCCCAGAGTGGGGCTAGGAGTGGAGCCCTGGGTGTGGGACGGGCAGCTGGACCCCAAATCCCGCCGTGCGGGGGCTAGGCAGCAGCCAGGATCTGCCCCCATACCCCGCCACCACACAGGGCCGGGCAGCAGCTGGGACTCCCAGCACCGGGCCAAGAGCAGAGCGGCTGGCGGGCCAGCAGCCAGGACCTGAGAAGGGGGCCAGGAGCAGAGCCCCTCCCCAAACCTACACGAGCATGTATCCAGGGTCCCTAACTTGCTTGTACAGCCCGCGCTGAAGCCCAGACCATGACATCTACAGTGCTATTTTTAGCTGTGCTAGCGTTGCTACGTCCATCTGAGCCATAATCACACCTCAGACGGCAGTGTATGCATACCCTAAGATTATCAAGCCTGTTAAATTTTGCTTCAACTATGTGTCCTACACGGAGTTTTACCAAAAAGATGGCAACCTCCTTAACCATACATATGTAAACTGCAATATTTGAAAGGGAGGTTTCTAATTACAGTGGTCATTCCTGAACCTCACCCAGTAATGATAGCAGTCATCTTGCTGACCACAATGGACACATGCAAATCTGGCAGTGCTGCTGGGAACAACAAAACAGTAGGAACAGTAAGGAAATTTTACAGCCAGCACCAAAACATTACCCCATCTCTGTGCTCAGGTTCTTTTGATAGACTTCAGTCCCTTTGCAGGAATCCATTTGTAGACTCCATGGATATTTCCCCCGCTCTAAATTCTGCTCCCTGGCTGGAAACATCATTAAACAAGCTTTCCAGCCAGCAAATACAGTTTCCTGCTTTCAATATTTTTACTATTTGTATTATCACTGCATGGTTAACTATAGCTTAAGTTACCTCTGTGTGCCACTTCAAATCCTTTCAGATTGCTTTCCGCCCCTTGTGAGAGCTTCACAAATCACTTTTTCATTGAAATGACAGACTGTCAGTGACTACCTATGTCAGGGGTGGGCAAACTACGGCCCGGGGGCTACATCCGACCCTCCAGATGTTTTAATCCAGCCCTCAAGCTCCTGCCGGGGAGCGGGGTCTGGGGCTTGCCCGCTTCGCGCAGCTACCAAAAGCAGTGGCATATCCCCCCTCGGGCTCCTACATGTAGGGGCAGCCAAGGGGCTCCACACACTGCTCCCATCCCAAGTGCTACTTCCGCAGCTCCCATTGGCCAGGAGCCGCGGTCAACGGGAGCTGGAGGGGCAGCTTCTGGTAGCTGCTTGAGATAAGCGCTGCCTGAGCCTGCACCCCTGACCCCCTACCACGACCCAACACCCTGCCCCAGCCCTTATCCCCCTCCCACCCTCCAAACTCCTCCGTCCCAGCCCAGAGCAACCTCCTGCACCCCAAACCCCTCATCCCCAGCCCTACCCCAGAGCTCGCACCCCCAGCCAGAGCCCTCACCCCTTCCCACACCCCAACCCCCAATTTTGTGAGCATTTATGGCCCACCACACTTGCATACCAAGATGTGGCCCTCAGGCCAAAAAGTTTGCCCACCACTGATCCAGGTACATCCGGCAGCAGCAGATGTGTCATGCTGTGTACAGGTGAAGCAGTTAGCGGTGGGGGAGAGAATAGTGTTTACACTGTCCGTGTTTTTAGGAAGGGTGCAGAGTTCATTTACAGGGGCATGAAACGGATTCTATAGGAATGACGGAATTACATTTTTGATAATGGGCTGCTAACTGGGGTTACTGAGCTAGAGCTCAATTCTCTGCAGCTCTCTCACTGACAACAGTGGATTGTTTGCACAAAGACTGAGGACAGAACACAGGCCTGGTGAAATAACTCAACTTTTAGCAACATTCACTGCTGCATTCAGCACCACTCCGTGGAAAAGAAGTGATGGAGGGCACTTTTAAGACCACCACTATTGCGGCCTGTTGTCTATTTGTTTATCCAATTACCCAATTTATGTACACAACTGCAATAATTGTGTAAATAAATTAGGCACAAAATTGTTCATTTAAGATAAAATGTGGCCTATACAGTATCATCATTAGGCTTAATAGCCAAGAATTTACTGAGGTGACTGTGGACAGTTCATTCAGATAGAGTTATCCTTTCAGGGTGCCTAAGACAGTGCTGTATTAATTTACATTTGGAAAGTTATCTTAGTAGCCTCTAGGACTAGAAACTTATTCCTATTTGAGACTAAACTTTAAATTCTGCAGAATCTGAATCTGTCATGGGAGCCAGATAAACACACCAAGCAGGCCAGAGTTGGCCTGAGAACTGGATATTTGGCACTCTATAATATGTTTTGCTCCTCTAATTACAAATTACACATATTCAGGTCTCACAGACTCCGACAGAGGTCCTGTGACAAAAGATTTGGGTGAATATGTCTAAAATGGTAAGCTTAGTCAAAGTCATTGAGAGTGTGCAAAGCATTTAGAAGAGAGTTGGTTTTCGTTTTTAAAAGAGCCATTCATTTTAACCTTGTAATATCAGAGGCTGAGCTTTCAACACTTTCAGAAGCAAAATTAAACTAATCCCTGCAGAGAATGTGCTATGGCAAAGGAGAAAGAAAAAACAACACACTAAACTTCTGTTAGCCATCTGTTCTAAAAATGATTTAATACACAACAAGGCCCGTAACAGGAAAAGTGATACTATAGCTTTAATAATTGATAATATATCCAATTGCTCACAAAGCTGGGACTCTGTATACATATTCTTTCAAGACTAAGCAGGACAGTGAATTTTTCTGTCTCCCAATGCACGATCCAGTAATAACCAATTTCATGCCAGCTGAAAGTGGCTTTTTATTAGCACTGCATCAACGATGCCAGGGTGGTGACCCTTCAGCCCTACAGTTCTGCTTCGACTCCCAGAGCAGATTATGAAGTCTGAGAGTAACAAAACAGCTGGATACAGTTAATTTCTGGATCCTGAATGTGTGCATCTTTCTCTCTCTCTATTCTTGTGAGGAACTTTTTAGTGGAGCAAGAGGAAGAAAAAAAGTGGAAAGCCACAATGGCTCTATTTGTTATATTCTAGTTTTAGTTTAAACTAGTGGAACTATATGAAGATGGGTTTATATCATATTTTGCATATCAGAGAAATAAAAAAAGGATCAAACCCAGCACAGAACAAAGGAAGATCTGGGGGGGGAAAGGGGGAAAGCAGGGCAAGATAATACAGTATTTATAATTCTACTACATCAGAAAATAGATTTTCACAAGTAAAATTTTGGGCTGGCAAATACGTTTTAGTTCTAAAATTCAGTTTTTAGGGTGAAATTAAAAAAAACACATACACACACGGATGGAAAATGTGAAAAAAGGAGTCCTAGTGAAGATTTTGGGTTGACATAAAAGCTTCAGTTGTTTTATACTAAAATAGAATTTACATCACTAAGATGTAAAATCAGCTCTTTCGTTTTTAGATCAAAAGTTACGGAGTATAAATCAAATTTGTAGCCAGTTGTGGTCCTACCATTATACTACCCTAATTTTCTTGCTTGATGCAAGGATGTGGCAATGGTCATGGACTAGTTAAACTTATTTCCAGTCTGATGAAAGAATGTATGAGAACATGGATATTTTTAAGAAACAGCTTAGGCCTATAACGTATGGAGGTGCCAAGAATAGGCCACATAGCCATTATCCCTCACTAGAAGGCTGGAAAGGGATTCCTTAGGGTGGGGCCCATACAATTCCTGTTTTTGTATTTTGAAAGAATACATGGAATGCAGTTGCAACAGCAAAGCTTTCCAGACAGCGTCCTCCTGACCAGGCCTCTCCACAGTGACCTCAAGCTGAAGCCTGCCCATCTCAATAAGGACTGGGCCATGTTGACTGTATCCAGAGCACACAGACCACCTAATTGGCCCTGAAGCTACAAAGGTAGTGCCTAAGAGTATGTCTACACTACGAAATTAGGTTGAATTTATAGAAGCCAGTTTTATAGATATTGGTTTTATACAGTCGATTGTGTGTGTCCCCACATAAAATGCTCTAAGTGCATGAAGTTGGCGGACTGGGTCCACAGTACCGAGGCTAGCGTCAACTTCCGGAGCGTTGCACTGTGGGTAGCTATCCCGCAGTTCCCGCAGTCTCCGCTGCCCATTGGAATTCGGGGTTGAGATCCCAGTGCCTGATGATGCAAAACAGTGTCGCGGTGGGTTCTGGGTACATGTCATGAGGCCCCTCCCCCTCCGTCAGAGAAACGGCAGACAATCGATTCGCGCCTTTTTACCTGGGTTATCTGTGCAGACAACATACCATGGCAAGCATGGAGCTTGCTCAGTTCAGCTCACCGTCACCACATGTCATCTGGGTGCCGGCAGACGTGGTACTGCATTGCTACACAGCAGCAGCTAATTGCCTTTTGGCAGTAGATGGTGCAGTATGACTGGTAGCCGTCATCGTCGTATTCCAGTTCAATCAGAGGCATCTGGGCAGACATGCTTTGTCTCCTGGAGACTCAGTCCTGCCAGCAGTCCTATTGAACCGTCTTGACGATGATGGCTAGCAGTCGTAGTACAGTATCTTCTACCAAGTACCCAGAAGATGCCGAGGGCTATCAGTCATGCTGCACCATCTGCTGCCAGCTTAAGATGTAAAAAATAGAGGTATTCATTTGCTTCCCCCTCCCTCCGTGAAATCAACGGCCTGCTAAACCCAGGGTTTTGAGTTCAGTCTTTGGGGGGGCCATTCTGTGTGACAGTTGTTTGTGTTTCTCCCTGATGCACAGCCACCTTTGTTGATTTTAATTCCCAGTACCTGTACGCCATGTCGTCACTCGCCCCTCCCTCCCTTCCTCCATCAGACAATAGTTTCGCGCCTTTTTTCAGACCAGACGCCATAGCCCTGGGATCATGGAGCCCGCTCAGATCACCGCGGCAATTATGAGCACTATGAACACCACGCGCATTGTCCTGGAGTATATGCAGAGCCAGGACATGCCAAAGCAAAACCAGGACCAGCTGAGGTGATTGCAGCGCAGCGACGAGAGCGATGAGGGGATTGACATGGACATAGCCCTCACACAAGGTACGGGCCCCAGCAATGTGCAAATCATGGTGTTACTGGGGCAGGTTCATGCCGTGGAATGCCAATTCTGGGCACGGGAAACAAGCACAGACTGGTGGGACCGCATCCTGTTACAGGTCTGGGACAATTCCCAGTGGCTGCAAAACTTTTGCATGCGTAAGGGCACTTTCATGGAACGTTGTGACTTGCTTTCCCCTGCCCTGAAGCGCCAGAATATCAGGATGAGAGCAGCCCTCACAGTTGAGAAGCGAGTGGCGATAGCCCTGTGGAAGCTTGCAATACCAGACAGCTACTGGTCAGTCGGGCTCAGGGTGGGTCTTGTCAGGGTGGGGGTTTGAGAGCAGGGAGCTCAGTGGGGGTGATCTGGGATAGGGATGGGAGTCTGAAGGCAGGGGACCTGGGGCCAGGGTGTTCCAGATGCAGGAGTTGAGGTTCGATGAGGTGGGGTTCAGGTATGGAGGGCTAGGGAGGTTCTGGGTGTACAGGGTAAGGCTTGGCAGGGGTGTTTAGGTACGGGAGGTCCAGATGCACAGGGACTGGGTGGATAGGGGAGCAGCTCCCTGTACAGCGACACCTCCCCCCGCAGCTGAGGTGCAATGGGGACAGGAAGCAGGGGAGGATGCTGAGCTTCCTGCAGCTGGGGGGAGATTTCTGGGGGTGGATCTGACATAGCCTCAGCCACTCCTTGTAGGGGAAGAGGAAGTCCCGTTCTCTCCTGCCTCCAGCCCAGCCGGGTTGATCCTGGTGCAGGGTAGGAGCTAATGGCTGGGGTGTCCCCTGTCCTGCGGTGATTTACCTCTCTGCCTGCTGCTCCAGGTGCCTGAAAAAAATGTACCTGCACAGCTAGGAAGTAGTGTGTGACTGCTCTTGCAGCTTCCCTGTTAGTCATTTTTCTGCGGGGAAGCAAAGAAATCTGTGGGGGACAAATTCTGCGCACATGCAATGGCGCAGAATTCCCCTAGGAATAAAATCTATTGACACTGACTATTAGGTGACGCTGCCTTGTTAACCGGGGTGAATTTACTGACTTTGGCCGCTAGGCCTTACTGCCCTGCCGAGAAGGGCGAATCTATGGTCTCTGGCTGCTAGGCGTTACTATCCTGTCGCCCTGAGGCAGATTTACTAACTATAGCCGCTAGGCCTTACTGTCCCACTAAGAGGGGCAAAACTATACTGTGACCACTAGATCTTAATGCCCTGCTAAGAGGGGCAAACCTATTGACTTTGGCCATTGGGCCACACTGCCCAGCTATTAGGGGCCATTAGGCCTCATTACCCTGCTAAAAAGGGTGAGTATATTGATTCGGTGTGACAGGGCGCACTCACCCTGCACTGGACAGGATTTTCTCCCAACCCTGTCACAGGGTGTCAAAGTCAAATACTGAAACTGGAATGTTGGGAATGTAATAAATGAAGAATATTGCAACTTCAGAGTATTGTACTCTACAACCTATACAAGAAAGTGGAATCATAAATCTCTCTCATCTGGAAGGTGATCAACGATCCACGGGATAAAATCAGCCTTAAATCGTGAAACCTTGCAAAAAACTAAGTTCCATGAATCTCTGTAATTTGTTCATAGTACTCAGAGTACCACACTTTAAAATAGGACTAGATCACTGGGATCCACAGACCCCTGGTGGTCCGCAGACTATCTAAGATTTCCAAAGGGGTCCGTGCCTCCATCCAAACAAAATTTTACGGGTTCGCAAATGAAAGGAGCTTGTAAGCCACTGAACTAAATCAAAGGACACTAAAGAACTGTTAGTGTGCAGCAACAGGGTTCACAGGGAGAGTTACTGCATGGCAGGCTAGATTCACACTCATGCCTACTGCCGACTATGTTCATGTAGAAAAGCCCTAAGGGCCAACTTTTGGGTACTGGTTTGAGTAAGATGCAACCAGTAATGCAGGACAGATAAAAAAGCAAAGTTGTAACAGAAAAAGAGAAAAAGACGACAACAGTTAAACTGAAGCCTGTATCCTTTAATAAAGCAATTAATCAAAATCTATTTGGCTTACGCTCAACCTGCGGGGAGATGTCAAGTAAGATATATAATCCCAATGCCAATATCATTTTGAATTTATGATGCTGAAAGAATGCTTTCCAGACAGACTAGTCCCTAAATCTGATCTGTTTTTCTCTTCTCCCCTATGTTTACAAAATAAAAATCATCCTGTGAGCTTGTGGGTGTGCTGTTTTTTCCCCTTTGAATAAAAAAAGGTTTTGTTTTAAAAAGAATCAATGACAGCAGCTCAACATTCATTAACACCCCATGGACAATAAAACAGTGTCTGTACATCAGAGAGAGAAAGGAACAGTTAAGGAAACAGATTTCAGCTTTAAAATATCCATGTGGTAGCAACAGAATAGGAGATAAGTATGTTTTTAAAAGACTAGGAACACCATGATAGTATCCTTCAAGAAATGTCATTCTTCTCTCCCTTCGCCTCCATAAAGGATTGAGAACATCTCGGGGTTTCAGACATGCATTCGTTTGGTACAGCTATTGTATACTAGAAGTAATGTTTCTTGAGGAAAAGTGCTATGGAAAGACTCTTTTATTCTTAACATCCAGATTAATAATACCTAACTCTTACAGCACTTTTCATCAATTGATCAAAGTACTTTACAAGTCTTCAATATATTTATCCTCACAACACACCTGTGAGGTATGGAAGTATATTATCCCCATTTTACAGATGGGGAATTGAGGCACAGGGGCTAAATGACTTGCCCAAGGTCCCACAGGAAACATGTGGCAAAGCATGGAATTGAACCCAGGTCTCCCAAGTTTTAGGCTTGTGCCCTAATCACTGAACCATCCTTCCTCTTTTTTTTTTTTTCTTTTCTTTTTTTTTTTTTTTTAATATTTTCCTACAAGTTAACAAGTACATTCTTTTGGTATCTTTTTGATAGTATTTCTATGATTAAAAACATTATACAGTATTCTTGGCAATTATGCTACTAACATATTTAATCGAGTAAACAAGGAGACACTTCATAGGAGTTATACCCTGTTTCCCCGAAAATAAGACAGTGTCTTATATTAATTTTTGCTCCCAAAGATGCGCTAGGTCTTATTTTCAGGGAATGTCTTATTTTTCAGAAATGAAAAATGCCTTATTATCGGTGGATGCCTGATTATCGGGGAGGTCTTATTATCGGGGGGATGCCTTATATTACAACGAGAGGCAAAACTGTAAGTAGGCCTTATTTTCGGAGGATGTCTTATTTTCGGGGAAACAGGGTATTATGTTCTTGGGCAAAAAAAAAAATCTGTGAATTTACACTTCATGGGAACTACTGAAGTGCCTCTTTCGTTCCAGTATTTAGCATACAGTTAAAAGAACACCTGAACATAAACAAGATCTTATGCCATGACCATGAACAGTTACATACTGCATTTTAACACAGATCTATAGCGGTCTCACGTCCACTGCAATTTCAAAACCTTTATTAGAAAAAAGTAAGTTATACTACTAGAGAACAGGAATTCTCCACTGCTGTTGCCCTGTTGCATACATGGGGATTTGGTGAGCCTAATAACCGAGCCATTTGGTGCCATCAGCATTAGTTTCAATTTTAAGAAGAAATTTCATTGGCTTTAAATCTAGTAAATGACGTTTTATGCCTCACGCTGGTTTGTTACACATTAAGGTCTGAAAAAAAAAAAAACGAAGCATGTCTATATTTATTGTAACCTGTGGTCTGTACTCAGACCTTAAAGGGTGAGGTTAACTGAGATGGTTCTTAACCTTTATTGCAGCCTGCACCCCTTTGGTTCTCAAAATACATTCTCGCACCCCTTATCAAAAATCAAAATATGTTATTGCACCCCTTAAACCTAAAAAATGTTATTGCACCCCTTAAACCTAGATATATTTTTGTTTATATATATATTACAGTAATCGTTAAAAAATCTATAATAATAAATACATAGGTTTTATGAAACAAAGTAGTTGTACTTATGTGCCTGTGCTTAATTTGTGTTTTCGATGATTTACCTTCTAAAAAAAAGCTGGCATGTCTTGCACCCCCGGAAAGGGCATCATGCACCCCAAGTTAAGAACCACTGTATAAAGGTATTAACACGAATTTGAAAACTGCTACAAATTAGTGTGTTTTTACTTTCTAAGTTGGCATATTTAGCCTATTTGACATTCAGTTTGACCAGATATTAGAAGAATACTTTCCACAGCCTCGAAAAGCAGCTTTGGAAGAAATGCCACTGAACTATAACAATACAGCGAGGCATCTGAACATCATTTTGCACACCACAGGACATCTGCAAAGAGCTGCCACATGTTATCTTCACTAACTCATCAGGGGACTGTCAGAAATGGCAAGAGATGCATTATTACCACCTGAACATCTTGATACTGCATTTGTTTGACACTTTGGGAAGTCAAAAGAAGAAAGTCAACCTACTTTTTCAAACAAAATTGATCATGAATGCAAATACATAAACCGGGTGCATGTAAGAAATATGGAGGCATATCGTGGAATATGGCTCAAAAGGACTAATTATAAGGAATGGGGATGGTGAATTGGCGTATGTAGCTGACCCATAGATGTTGGATTGGAATAGACTGACTATCATAATGATCCCTTCTGACCTTAAAGTCTATGACTAGATACAAAAGAGAAGATTGGGGGTATTGTCTTGGTATTTGGCTTGGTAGAAGGCTGATGAAAGGCTAGCCTTCATAGGAGGAAGAATTAAGGTTATCATGTGGCGTCTGCTATACAGTAGTTTTGGTAGTGTTAAGTTGTGTGTCAGGTTACGTCTATGCTTACAGGCATGTGTAGAGTACAGGCACTACTCATTTAGCTACATGCTGCAATGAAAGGCAGGCCTCATCCACACTTCTCACAGCTGTGTGTAGCTACACATGGCAGGGAAAGGCAGAGGGGATGTGGCAGACCCTTTCATTGGGGCAGGGAAAGGCTCCAGCAACAAGAAGCAGCAGGACTCTACACTGCTAAAAAACAGCAGTGTAGACATAGGAGCCGCCACTTGGGCACATAGAAAGTCAAGTAGGATATATGCCTTGGGGTTTAGGCGTGTAGGGCACACTGCTCAACTCACCTAAGCCATGCCTCACTGTCTACACTATTTATACCTGTGCTAGCTGGGTGTGCAGTGTCTGTACTCTACGCATTGCTGTAAGTGTAGACATACCTTAAGACAGTGGTCTCCAACCTTCTTATGCCCAAGATCACTTTTTGAATTTAAGATCAATCCAGGAGCTATCCTGCCCCTTCCAAGGCCCTGCCCTGCTCACTCCATTCCCCCCTCCCTCCGTAGCTTGCTCTCCCCCACTCTCTCACTCACTTTCCCTGGACTGGAGCGTGGGAGGGGGTGCAGACTCTGGGCTGGCGCCAAGGTGTTCGGAGTGTGGGCAGGGACTCCGGGCTGAGCATGGGGCAGGGGTGCAGGAGTGACAGGTGCAAGCTTAGAGGGAGTTTGGGCACAGGGGCGTGTGGTCACACTGCACCTAATCTCATAGAATCCACTGGACATTTCATGAGTTTTACTTTTTATTGGTGTCATTTGTGGTTTATAGATCCAAAATCCTTCAGGGATTGCCCCAAATCAGTGTAACATTCTCAACTGTGGGGTGTGCATTGGCTGAGCCTGGGGCAGGGGATTGGGGTGCAGGAGGGGACGAGAGGTGTGGGCTCTGGGAAGGAGTTTGGGTGCAGGAGGGGGCTCTAGGCTGGGGCAAAGGTGTAAGAGGGGGTGCAAGTACCAGGCTCCAGCCGGGAGGTGCTTAACACAGGCAGCACCCCGTCCATGACGCAGCGGTGCTCAGGCAGGCTGCCTGCCTGCCATGGCCCCACGCCACTCCTGGAAGCAGCTGGCTGCTGGCACGTCTCTGCGGCCCCGGCGGGTGGGGGGGGGGGGAGGGAGAGCGGGCCACCGTGCATTGCCCACGCCCGCAAGCGCCGCCCCTGCAGCTCCCAGCCAATGAGCCGCCGGACTTTTAGCGGCCTGGAGATCGTGATCGACTGGCAGAGGCTCCTGGATCAACCAGTCAATCACAATCGACAGGTTGGTGACCTTTGCCCTAAGAGGATGGAGGAGTAGAGGGTATTTACTATTACATGGATTATTTATGTCCTAGTTTTGTGTCAGGTAACATGTGCATGTAAACATTTAAAAAGTGTTTTAATATCATCCCGGCTGTGGTGAGACAGCACTTTCAAAAAAGAGGAGGGCCTTACAGAACGCCTTGAGAAGCATTCAAACTCTAGATCCTCTTTTCTCTCCACCCTTTTGGATATGTAGGAAAAAGCAGAGGGTTGTTTACTTCTTGCTTACTCTTCAAGTGTGGCTACATTCAGAGGAGTGACTATATTTAAAAAAAAGCACCTTTTATCTCTGATATGCTTCACCTGAAGCACAGCTGATTACTTTTCAAAGAATGATAAGCTTTTTCTACATTTTACTCCTGTTAGCCCTGCAGAGTCAAAGCTCTAGGACAGGGGTAGGCAACCTATGGCACGCGTGCCAGAGGTGGCATGCGAGCTGATTTTCAGTGACACTCACACTGCCCGGGTCCTGGCCACCGGTCCGGGGCGCTCTGCATTTTAATTTAATTTTAATGAAGCTTCTTGAACATTTTAAGAACCTTATTTACTTTACAGACAACAATAATTTAGTTATATATTATAGACTTATAGAAAGAGACCTTCTAAAAACGTTAATGTATTACTGGCATGCGAAACCTTAAATTAGAGTGAATAAAGAAAGATTCGGCATACCACTTCTGAAAGGTTGCCAACCCAGGAGGGGATCTTCCCTCTTATCCCATGATGGCTTACTTTGCTTAAGAGCCTTTCATGTGGGACCTTGTCAAAGACTTTCTGAAAGTCCACATACACTGTATTAATTGGATCACCCTTGTCCACATACTTGTTGACATCCTCAAGAATTCTAATAGATTGGTTAGGCATGATTTCTCTTTACAAAAGCGGTGTTGACTCTTCCCCAACATATTGTGTTCATCTACGTGTCTGATAAATTGTCGTCTTTGCTGTAGTTTCAGCCAATTTGCCTGATACTGAAGTTAGCCTTACTTGCCTGTAATTGCCAATATTCTCTCTCGAGCCTTTTATTAAAAAAAAATCAGAATTACCTTAGCTATCCGCCAGTGATCTGGTACACAAACTGATTTAGGCAATAGGTTACATACCACAGTTAGTAGTTCTACAATTTCATATTTGAGTTCCTTCAGAATTCTTGGGCAAATACCCTTTGATCATGGTGACTTCTTATTGTTTAATTTATCATTTTATTCCAAAACCACCTCAATCTGGGACAGTTGCTCAGATTTGACACCTTAAGAAGTGGCTCATGTGGGAATCTTCCTCATCCTCTGCAGCGAAAACCAATGCAAAGAATTCCTTTAGCTTCTCCACAATGGCCCTCTCTTCCTTGAGTGCTCCTTTAGCACGTTGATCGTTCAGTGGCCCCACTAATTGTTTGGCAGGCTTCCTGCTTCTGATGTACTTGGGGAAAAAAATCGCTGTTTGTGTGTCTTTTGCTAGTTGATCTTCAAATTCTTTCTTGGCCTGCCTAATTATACTTTTACACTTAACTTGCCAGAGTTTATGCTCCTTTCTATTTTCCTCAGTAGGATCTGACTTTCAGTTTTTAAAGAATGCTTTTTTGCCTCTTCATTTTTTTGTCCTTTATTTTTATTTGGGAACATACATTTAGTTAGATCCTCTGTTACAGTGTTTTTAAATAGTTCCTATGCAGCTTGCAGGCATTTCACTCTTGTGACTGGTCCTTTTAATTTCCATGTAACTAGCTTCCTCATTTTTGTGTAGTTCCTCTTTTCCAAAGTTAAATGCTACCGTGGTGGGATGCTTTGGTATTTCCCTTCCCTCTCCCCCCAAAGATGTAAAATTTAATTACCATTATGGTCACCATTAACAAGCTGTTCAGCTATATTCACCTCTTGGATGATATCCTGCGCACCACTTAGGACTAAAATCAAGAACCGCCTCTCCCTTTGTGGGTTCCAGGACCAGCTGCTCCAAGTAGCTGTCATTAATGGTGTGGAGAAATTTTATCTCTGCATCCTGTCATGAGGGGTGACATAAATCAATCAATCAAGGGAAAGTTCAAATCCCCCATTACTGGATTTTTTTTTTTTTTTTTTTTTTGTAGCCTCTCTAAATTCCCTGACAGGTTTGAGTGGTAGTTGTGTTAGTCTGTATCGGCAAAAAGAACAAGGAGTACCTGTGGCACCTTAGAGACTAACAAATTTATTTGAGCATAAGCTTTCATGGGCTAAAACCCACTTCGTCGGATGCATGCAGTGGAAAATACAGTAGGAAGATATATCTACACAGAGGACATGGAAAAAATGGGTGTTGCCATACTAACTGTAATAAGAGTAATCAGTTAAGGTGGGCTATTTATCAGCAGGAGAAAAAAAAAAACTTTTGTGGTGATAATCAGGATGGCCCATTTCCAACAGTGTATTTCACAATCACCATCCTCATCAGCTGGTCGACAATCTATTCCTACTGCTATATTCTTATTATTCAAGCATGGAATTTCTATTCACAGAAATTCTGTGCTACAGTTTGTTTCATTTAAGATATTACAATATGCTTCCCTTTCACTGACCGAGTCCATCCAAACAAAAAGATTCTAGCATATTCCATGTAAAGTACATTAATAATTTCCTGAAACACAGTTAATTAAATGAATTACCATTAGTCACATTTGGCTAAAAAAAATTTAGTAAAATTTTCATAACCTGTACACTTCTGCTATTAACTGGATATCGTTGAGTAGTCATGCAAATATGATCTTGAATAAAACTTTTTTCTATGGTCTTTTCTTCAGAGAGGTGCATACACACACACACACATCAAGCCTTGTTACTACACTCAAAAAGTGGTGATAAGCTTTGGTTACCAGGATCCAGTTACTAATAGGTCAGAGACTGAGCAAGTACCACTGTGGCTTTGCCTCTTGGGAGACGTACAAATTACTGTCCAGAGAATGATATCATTTCCTGATGAGTTAACCAAGAGAAAACTGTCTGCCTTTCTCCACCCACACAACCAGTTTAATGGTTCCACAATAATAATGTGATATTAATATAATCTAAAGGGCTTTGCTTCCACAGATGGTTCGATTTATAGTTTCTGCCACTGCATGTTCACAGACTCACCAGCCCAGTGTACACTGCATGCTTCTGCAGGCACAGGAAGAACTGAAGACTTCAAAGCTGTGGGGTAAGGGCCGGGAGGTGCGGGGAACACAAGGGGAGAACCATTTTACAAGTAACCTTTCTCTCTCCGAAGAGCAAAATACTCAAGACCCGCACAAAAGAAAACAGTAGTTGTTAGTGGAATATATGTTTGAGAAAATACATTTTTAAATGGTTAAAAAAATTAAATTGCAGTAATTCATGCTACTTTTAAACACTGCAGACATAAGCTTTTTTTTAAGTCTTGCACTACACTAAGTTTACTTCCATTATTTTCCACTTTTTCATCAGGATTTTAAGCAACCAGATGTTTTGATGTACTGCACTTTAGAGCAGCTCCATGTGGATTTGCAGCAATAACTACAGAGACCTAAGCAAAGGTCAGGAAGAAAACCAAATTGGAAATGGAGTAACTTTATACCATTGAAGTTTTCCAGTGTATTATTTCCAGCCAATAATACACTTAACATCTTTCTCAAATGAACCTGATTAAGAGGCACGTCAAACTTACTCTGAATCCAAACATTAATCTCTATCCCACCAGGACCTGCAGTTTGCTCACTTTTGATTTAGAGAAATGACAGGTATTCAAATAGTTTAGCCAAATGCAAAATACACTCTTCTCTCACTCACATCAATGGGGTATCAAATGATGAACCTCAAAACTTAGGTTGTAACAACATTTTACAGACTGAAGAAATTAATCCCAGATCATACTAAGCTTCTTTGTATCTTCTACCCATTTGGCGTTTGGGGGGATTGAATGTCATCTGCGTTTGCTTTTTCCACACCATTTCCCCCTTGTTTAGGGAATAAATGACAGGCAGCTGTATTACCAAATCAGGAGCAATACTATAAAATCAAGCCTCCTGTGGAAAGCCATGGTGGATATTAAATAAGGAAATATTTTCATATGTCACCAGATTATTTTACTATGGGAAGATAAAGCAAAATATGCCCACCTCTTATCTCAAGGATACCCAGTCAGCTATTGGATTTACTATGCCTACAAACTGGTCATTTGACTTATACCAACAATGGACCTTACTCACAGAAGACATTTCCTTCTAGATTCACTCCCCCATTAACAGAAAATAACTAAATTCATATCAGACCACATCTCCTGAGATTCAGTTACCAATTATTTGTATTACTATAGCACCTAAGATCACTACTCATGGACCAGGACTCCATTGTGTGCAAACGCAGAACAAAATGACGGTCCTTGCACCTCCATCTTATCTCCACAAATGAAAAGGGAACATTTACTTTGTTAAATGAAAACTAACTTTTTCCCACCAAATCCGGTACATAAGGTTTCTCAAAAGAAAAAGCTTCTAAACTTAAGTGAGAACTAGCTGAAACCAACAGGTCTTTCCTTAGGACATCTGATGTAATTATTTATTTCAGTAAAACTTAACTTAACCCGACTCAAGTCTGCACTAGACGATACTGAACAGATTTTTACTGAGGCTATTTCACATGGTTTTCTCAATGTGGGTAAGCGGCTTTTCACAAGAAAACAAGAAGTTCTTGTGCTTAAAGGGGTTTCATTTTGTTCTCTTCAGTCAAATCAGTTTACATCATTAAAGAATTACATGAACAAAAAAAGCTTCTTAAAGCCAGGCTGTAAAATAAGATTAATGAGACCCTAGCCAATCTGAATTAAGAACAACTTAAAACATCCGGGGTTTGTTTCTACAACATTTATATGAACGGCAGCATAGAGAAGTTTAATTTAAATATTTCATTAAGATGGGGTTGGGTTGTAAGTCATTAATGTTTTATTGACAAGTCTCTGCAACTCAGCCAGTTTAGACTGAGATCCAACCCATTTTGATTGAAAAAGTGTACTGTTGGGAAGTTTGCATCTGAATTTTCCTACTACTGTATTTACTAAACATAAAATACAGCTTATAAACAGTGCATTTTGATATCAATGTAATGGTATAAAAATTCTGAGATATACATTTAAAACTGGGGGGTGGGAGAACAGTGTGCTGCTGTATTCTGGGACAGCAAGAGGCAGCCAGCATCTTATGTTTTGTGAAAAACTCCTTGGTAATAATGACTGACAGTTGCATTTTTGCCTTCCTCCACTAGTGATAGTCTACAGTGAGGTGGGCAAGAAAAAGGAAATAAGTCCACAGGTACCCAAAGCAGTATTCCAAGGATACCGTCAACCTAAGGGGGAAAAGTTACAAACAGTGCTAGGTATATTCTCTTAAGATATCAGACAATTCTGCAGCCACAAAGATTTGCTATAGAATCCCCCCATGCTCTATAACTGTGTTCCAAAAATCTAAGCTTTCTGGCTTTTAAAAAAAAAAAAAAAAGATTTGTAGCCAGTTTGGTTGAAAAAGAGAACATTCAAACATAAACCAAGTGTAAGCCAATGAACTGCTGTCTTCTGAATCTGCAAGCATCCTAAAATAGCTGCAAGAACAACATGAACTGCTCCCATTGATACCAATGACCGTTTAAAATGGTCAGAATTAGGTTTCAGAGTCAACTATTTCTCTGCTGAACACTTAGACTAACAACCAGCTAACAACGTAACCCCACAACCTTTAACTGCGTCCCACACACTGCCAAGTGCCAAAAGATCCAAGTGGTGCCTACCCAATTGTCAGTCTGCAGATTCCACCTTCACAACATTTACAGCATATTTACAGCACTCTGAAAATTAAAAATGCATAACCAATTGAATATATCAAATTAAAGACAGATTAGTACAATAATTCTTTTTTATTTTCATATTTAATGTCATGAAAGCTAAAATTTATTTGAGGGGCCCAAAAGATTTCCAGTCTCTGTATTGGAGTGCTGCAGCACTTCAGAGGTCTGACCACAGAACTGAAGGCTGATTTGCTGTGGAGTACCAGGGGGTCTTGACATAGAATGTGCTTCTTTTGATTTACCTCTGCTACCTAGAGATCGGGATGAGATCACTTCATTGGCTGTATGTGGAGCAAATATATGCTCACTTTAAAGAGTGTTTGCTTACCAATACTCCTCCTTTCCAAAGAGTAGAATGAAGCCCTCTAGTGTGCCACATGTCAGGTTCTCAGATCTGACGGATATGTCTACATTTGGGAGGTGTGATTCCCAGCCAGGGTAAACAGACACATGCTAGTTCTGCTTGAGTTAGTATGCTAGAACTAGCAGTGTAGATGTTGTGACACAGACTAGCGCCCGTGACTATAAGCCCACTCAACCCCACTCCCTGGGTCCACACACAGGCTGCTAGCCTGTGCCACAACATCCTCTCTGCTATTTTTAGCACACTAACTCAAACAGATCTAGCACATATCTTTCTACCAGGGCTGTGAGGCATGCTCCCAGTTGCAGTATAAATATACCCCATATCAACATTCCAACAGAAATCTGCATCAACATCCATTAGTGAAAGAATTGATGATTTATGACGTCTTATCATGGAGTGACACATTCTTAAAGCACTAATATATGAGTGAGGAGGAGGGTAAACCAAATCAAATATGTATGGACTGCAAACATCATTTGTTGCACAAATTCAAATCAGTTTCCAGTAGCATCCAGAGCTGAAGGATTTTTAAAAGTTCTCCCTTTTTTGTTGTTGATATTAACTGGAATTCTAGACCTTTAAAGACGCATGTTTTAAGCATTCCTTTAAAATAAACTCAAAAAAAGTATTTTAAAAATCAATGTACATACAAGTACTAGATGTGGAATTGTGGAAGTCAATGAAGGGCTACGCAGGTGGTGTTGGAGAGAAGGCTTTGGATTCTTCACCCATGGGATGGTGTTCCAAGGAGGAGGCTCCACCTAACGAAGAGAGGGAAGCATCTTCACAAGCAGGCTGGCTAACCTAGTGAGGAGGGCTTTAAACTAGGTTCACCGGGGGAAGGAGACCAAAGACCTGAGGTAAGTGGAGAAATGGGATACCGGGAGGAAGCACGAGCAGGAGAGTGCAAGAGGGGAGGACTCCTGTCTCAGACTGAGAAAGTGGGACAATCAGCGAGTTATCTAAAGTGCCTATACACAAATGCAAGAAGCCTGGGAAACAAGCAGGGAGAACTGGAAGTCCTGGCACAGTCAAGGAACTATGATGTGATTGGAATAACAGAGACTTGGTGTCAAGTATCAGAGGGGTAGCCGTGTTAGTCTGAATCTGTAAAAAGCAACAGAGGGTCCTGTGGCATCTTTAAGACTAACAGAAGTATTGGAGCATAAGCTTTCGTGGGTGAATGCCCACTTCATCAGACGCAAGAGACTTGGTGGGATAACTCAAATGACTGGAGTACGGTCATGGATGGATATAAACGGTTCAGGAAGGACAGGCAGGGCAGAAAAGGTGGGGGAGTTGCATTGTATGTAAGAGAGGAGTATGACTGCTCAGAGCTCCAGTATGAAACTGCAGAAAAACCTGAGTCTCTGGATTAAGTTTAGAAGTGTGAGCAACAAGGGTGATGTGGTGGTGGGAGTCTGCTATAGACCATCAGACCAAGGGGATGAGGTGGACGAGGCTGTCTTCCGGCAACTAGCAGAAGTTACTAGATCACAGACCCTGATTCTCATGGGAGACTTTAATCACCCTGATGTCTGCTGGGAGAGCAAATACAGCAGCGCACAGACAATCCAGGAAGTTTTTGGAAAGTATAGAGGACAATTTCCTGGTGCAAGTGCTGGAGGAACCAACTAGGAGCAGAGCTCTTCTTGACCTGCTGCTCACAAACAGGGAAGAATTAGTAGGGGAAGCAAAAGTGGATGGGAACCTGCGAGGCAGTGACCATGAGATGGTCGAGTTCAGGATCCTGATACAAGGAAGAAAGGAGAACAGCAGAATACGGACCCTGGACTTCAGAAAAGCAGACTGACTCCCTCAGGGAATGGATGGGTAGGATCCCCTGGGAGAATAACATGAGGGGGAAAGGAGTCCAGAAGAGCTGGCTGTATTTTAAAGAATCCTTATTGAGGTTGCAGGAACAAACCATCCCGATGTGTAGAAAGAATACTAAATATGGCAGGCGACCAGCTTGGCTTAACAGTGAAATCCTTGCTGATCTTAAATGCAAAAAAGAAGCTTACAAGAAATGGACGATTGGACAAATGACCAGGGAGGAGTATAAAAATATTGCTCAGGCATGCAGGAGTGAAATTAGGAAGGCCAAAATCACACTTGGAGTTGCAGCTAGCAAGAGATGTTAAGAGTAACAAGAGGCTGTGAAAAAAGCTAATGTACTCAATGCTTTTTTTGCCTCTGTCTTCACAAACAAGGTCAGCTCGCAAACTGCTGCACTGGGCAGTACAGTATGGGGAAGAGATGACTAGCCCTCTGTGGAGAAAGAAGTGGTTTGGGACTATTTAGAAAAACTGGACAAGCACAAGTCCATGGGGCCGGATGCACTGCATTCGAGAGTGCTAAAGGAGTTGGCAGATGTGATTGCAGAGCCATTGGCCATTATCTTTGAAAACTCATAGCGATCGGGGGAGGTCCCAGATGACTGGAAAAAGGCTAATGTAGTGCCCATCTTTAAAAAAAAGGGAAGGAGGAGGATCCGGGGAACTACAGGCCAGTCAGCCTCACCTCAGTCCCTGGAAAAATCATGGAGCAGGTCCTCAAGGAATCAATTCTGAAGCACTGAGAGGAGAAGAAAGTGATCAGGAACAGTCAGCATGGATTCACCAAGGGCAAGTCATACCTTACTAACCTAATTGCATTCTATGAAGAGATAACTGAGTCTGTGGATGAGGGAAAAGCAAAGGATGTGTTATTCCTTGACTTTAGCAATGCTTTTGATACGGTCTCCCACAGTATTCTTGCCGGCAAGTTAAAGAAGTATGGGCTGGATGAATGGACTATAAGGTGGATAGAAAGCTGGCTAGATCGTCGGGCTCAACAGGTAGTGATCAATGGCTCCAGGTCTAGTTGGCAGCCAGTTTCAAGCGGAGTGCTCCAAGGGTCGGTCCTGGGGCCGGTTTTATTCAATATCTTCATTAATGATCTGGAGGATGGCGTGGACTGCACTCTCAGCAAGTTTGCAGATGACACTAAACTGGAAGGAGTGGTAGATAGGCTGGAGGGTAGGGATAGGATACAGAGGGACCTAGACAAATTAGAGGATTGGGCCAAAAGAAACCTGATGAGGTTCAACAAAGACAAGTGCAGAGTCCTGCACTTAGGACGGAAGAATCCCATTCACTGTTTCAGACTAGGGACTGAATGGCTAGGCAGCAGTTCTGCAGAAAAGGATCTTGGGGTTACAGTGGACAAGAAGCTGGATATGAGTCAACGATGTGCCTTTGTTGCCAAGAAGGCTAACGGCATTTTGGGCTGTATAAGTAGGGGCATTGCCAGCACATCGAGGGACGTGATCATTCCCCTCTATTTGACATTGGTGAGGCCTCATCTGGAGTACTGTGTCCAGTTTTGGGCCCCACACTACAAGAATGTGGAAAAATTGGAAAGAGTCCAGTGGAGGGCAACAAAAATGATTAGGGGGCTCGAGCACATGATTTATGAGGAGAGGCTGAGGGAACTGGGATTGTTTAGTCTGCAGAAGAGAAGAATGAGGGGGGATTTGATAGCTGCTTTCAACTACCTGAAAGAGGGTTCCAAAGAGGATGGATCTAGATTGTTCAGTGGTACTAGATGACAGAACAAGGAGTAATGGTCTCAAATTGCAGTGGGGGAGACTTAGGTTGGATATTAGGAAAAACTTTTTCACTAGGAGGGTGGTAAAACACTGGAATGGGTTACCTAGGAAGGTGGTGGAATCTCCTTCCTTAGTATCAGGGGGTAGCCGTGTTAGTCTGTATCTACAAAAACAACAAGGAGTCTGGTGGCACCTTAAAGACTAACAGATTTATTTGGGCATAAGCTTTCGTGGGTAAAAACCTCACTTCTTCAGATGGTAAAAACCTCACTTCTTCAGATGCATCTGAAGAAGTGAGGTTTTTACCCACGAAAGCTTATGCCCAAATAAATCTGTTAGTCTTTAAGGTGCCACCAGACTCCTTCCTTAGAGGTTTTTAAGGTCAGACTTGACAAAGCCCTGGCTGGGATGATTTAGTTGGGAATTGGTCCTGCTTTGAGCAGGGGGTTGGACTAGATGACCTCCTGAGGTCCCTTCTTGGAGGTTTAAACCACCCAGTTACTTACTAGGGCTGCCTACCTGAAATACGAAATTACTAAAATGTGAGAGAGAGAGGGGGAAATCCCACACTGATTTCATAAGTGATTACAAGGCAGCTCTTCAGCTTTTTGGGGGTGGGGGAGAGAGAAGCAGTCTGTAAAACTGCAAAGGATTTTAAAAAGCGAAGATCCTACATTTTTTTCCTTGAAGATTCAGACAACACATCATACAGAAACAGGTGGTCAGAGGGTATGTCTGCACTGCAGTATAAGTCTGTAATCTGGGGTTAAGCCTAACCCCTACTTGTGTTTACACCGCAATTGTGCTGACCCAGGGTTCCAGGACTCTGCAGGGCTGGAGGGTCTGAGCTTGAATTAAGCTGGGACCCAGGGTCCGAGCCCTATTGCTTTGCAGCGTAAACACAGCCCCGCTTGACTTGGATCTCAGGAGTAAACTGGAAATATCCCACAATTCCATGGGAGAACTTCCTTAGTCCTCTCTATCCTATCAATCTGCAATCCACTCTATTGAAAATGGAAGCCATCCTCCCTTTGTAAACAGCACCAACTCAGGTCAGTGTTAACCCATTCTCTTCTCATCACTGTTCTGCAAGCAACACTATCAGAGAGCCTCCTGGGTTTGCAATGGAGAGGAAACCAATCAAGCCTTTTGCAAAGCAAGCTGCTTCCTGGGTGCAGGGCAGGCAGTAAAGTTTTCCCACGGTGCACCATGGGTTAAAACAGTCTTATTTCGGAGGAGGGGAGTGCACATGCTAGGGACACTGGGATACGCTTACTTTGACTCAGGTCTGTGCACTGCAACATGGACACGAAAGTCCTAGGTATGAGAACAGGCTAGAGAAGATTTAACCTGGGATTGAAATAAAATGTAGATGGTCACGCCCAGGGTTCCCTACTACGGGTCAGCTGACAAGTCCCACTAACCCATGGCTTATATTGCAGTGTAGACATACCCTAAATAACCAACCAGTTTCTACTATTTTTACTAAACTATTCATACTTCACATTTCAGCATAAAAAAAACTTCTAGTCAGTATTTTCTGTATTTCTTTAATCCCAAAGGCAACTGCAGAAAATTGAGGACTTCTATTTTAAGAGGCCATTAGTCTGTCAGAAGCAGTAGAAACAATTTCACCATCAAAACCCTCTACTTTCAACACCAAAACTGCTTCAGCTGGAAAAGATTCTGATATCACACATCAGGAGGAGAATAAGCAACAGAAGCAACAAGGAGGAAAAGGTTACACTTCCATAATCTCTACTCAAGGACATTTAGTAGAGAATAATACAGAAATCAGGATTTCTGAGATCAAATCCTTCAAAGTTCTGCACAATCTACTGTTTAAACAGTTGCATCGCTCCCCAATTTTTCTAGCCGTGTTAGATCCCTAGATTCATATTAAGTCACCATTGACAGTATAAGAACAATGCTTTCTTCTATATCCAAGTCAATCTTTGGATCATCTTTATACAGGAACTGCCACTGTACTATGGTGGTCCCCTCCAAATGTAAATGTCTCTAATGGAAGGAGGTTTTGTAGCTACTAAGTCAATGGACTACATCTGTTTGCAATAGTTTGTGTTACTCATGCTAATTTCTCATTAATATCTGGGACATGCTGCTGACCTATTGTTGCCCTGATTCACTTCCCGCTGTGTGTGTCTGCCACTGAGAGAACACAGAACAAACAAGACAGATTAACTAAGCATCTGCAAATTTTTAGTTTTTATGAATAAAAACAATGAAAACGTAACGAAGTCATTCTGATTTTCAGACTCCAGAAATCTGCATTCAAATTCTTGCATTACTCACAAACGAAATTATTTCAAAAATCGCTTTAAGTCACCAGGACTGAAGTTACTTGTTCACTCACTTGTGATGAGTGGAAAGATTTCCCTCAAGAGCATTCAGGTCTAAGCCATAAGCTTTGGAGAATTTAAGAGCCTTTCAAAAAAATCAGTTTCAGTTTTTATATCCCTTATGGCTGTAAAGATAACTATCTCAATATAAGCTGGTGACGTGACATCTTCCTGAGTCTGCCTGATGCTCCAGGGCCTTTGCTGCTGCCTATGTATTTGCAAAGCAGCAGCCAAAGTGAAGTTAAAAAGAGCCTCCATTTTTGGGATGCAATTCAAAGACTTTCCACAGTGCGAAATCGACAAGAAATGTATCAGCTTCCCAAGTGGCAGAGTGTAAATACTCCGTAGCCCAAAATAGACATGAGAGAGTTATTTACAAGAGAATAAGACAACACATGTAAGGAGAAGTGTAGAATAGCGGAGACCTCTTCAACGCCCTATCCTCACAGCAGCCAGGAACACAGCAATGTGTTAAAGTAGCAGAGATCTTGCCCCTACCTTGCAGCAGCAGGTGGTTCTGGACATGGCGCCGACTTCCTCTCTATCCAGGGTGTAGTCGCCCCCACCCCCCTTCCCACCCCACTGCCAGCCCTGCCCCTACTCAATCCCTTCCTCCAAGACCACACCCTCTTCCCACACCCACCCCTTTCCACCCACTCCTCCAAGCATGCCCTGTTCCCACTCCTTCCCCTCCCCCACAGTGCCTCCTGCACACCACAGAACAGCTGGGAGGGAGTGGGAGGAGTTGATCAGTGGGGCTGCCAGAGGGCAGGAGGCACTGGGGAGGATGGCGGAATTGACTGCTGGTGAGGGCTAAACACCCACTTATTTTTATTCCGTGGGTGCTCCAGCCCTGGAATAAAAATAAGTGGTTCTGGAAGGGATAAGAGCCAGAAAGTTTCTTATTCCAGTAGCTACAGGATTACACTAGGTGGCATTCCACCATAAGCACACACCAGCTACAAGTCAGCACTGCTGGTACATTAGACAGCTGAAATGGTTTAAGAGCTGTAGGAAAGCAGAATGCATTCACTGAGAACTAAGGGTTTGAGTTTTTTTATATATTCTCTTTCTATAGCTGCATTGGAGCAGTGTCATTGTTAACAATTAAATTATCCATAACCTCTCTTCTGTGTCCTCTTTTCCTGCTAGGAAGAAATATTTAAAAAAAAAAAATTCAGCAGTGTTTGTATTCTTGCTACATTGAAAACAAGCTCAAGTTCTAAGCTCGTTGGGCATTTCAAGTGTCACAAAGACTACTTTACATAAAAACAGCCATAAATATAATTATAATAGTACAGTAAACATTTCTATATAAATCACTACTTTGCATTATAGTTGACTTGGCCACAGACCAAGCTGAGCCTAGTTAAAACTTCACCCGTTTAAAATGTTTAACAGCTCTGAAAGGCTGTCGCTCCAAGTGAATGTTTCCAGTCCTGCCAGCTGAAAAAAAGTGAGAGACTTTAAGAGAATGGAAAAAATCCTCAGGTGACATGGAACAGGGCATCAGCATTTCCTAAAAGGGTGAATGCTAGTTATATAAATCAAAACCAAGGAAATGAATGAGATTCCTAGTGGAATACAAGTAATAACTTTCAATACAACCACCTAATTTACTCTTCCATATGAATGAACTCAAATCATTGAGTGTTTTGTGTCAACAAGGCTACATCTACACTACAGCCGGGATCGACGCTCTAAGATCGATCCACCGGAGGTCAATTTAGCAAGTCTAGTGAAGACCTGCCAGATCGACAGCAGATCACTCTCCAGTCAACCCCTGTACTCTACCCCCAAAAAGTAGAGTAAGGTAAGTCGATGGGAGAGTTTCTCCCGTCGACCCCCCCGTGCTGTAGTCTCCGTGGTAACTTGACCTAAAGTACGTCGACTCCAGCTACATTATTCATGTAGCTGGAGTTGCGTAGTGTACACTACCGCAGTAGTGTAGATATAACCCAAGACTACTGCAGCATAATGAAAGCAGCAGTCTTCTTTACTTGGGCTGCCTATCAATAGTTTTAAGGATTTTTTTCTTTTCGACCTGGAGTATTCAGTGAAGTGACAGGCTTTTTATTTGCAAAAATAAAAATTTTATCCCCTATTTTTTTTTCTATTCCATTTCAAAATTGGGGCTCCTTAATTGTCATATGCAGTGTAGTTGTAACCTTAACAGTCCCAGAAGGTGGGTGTGGTAATATCTTTTATTGGACCAACTTCTGTTGGTGAGAGAGAGAAACTTTCGAGCCACACAGAGCTCGTCTTCAGGTCTGGGAAAGGAATTCCCAGTTTCACAGCAAAATGCAAAGCATAACAAATTGTTTAGCATAAGTAGTTAGTGCATATTCTAAGGGATCCTTCATTCTGCAGTTATAGGACAAAGAAGAGGTTAGTGAGTTATGGATTGTTCTAATAAGCCATAAATCCAGTGTCTCTGTTCAGTCCATAATTTTTGGTGTATAGCAGAGTTATGACTTTAAGCTCTTAGGCTCGTATTTTGTAAGTGTTGTACAGATTTCTTTTGAGGATGAGGACTCTGAGGTCAAATGGAGAGTGTTCACTTGTGAAAAGTTTTCACTCACAGGTGATAGAATGCTTTTATCTTTTATCATTTTGCTATGCGAGTTCATTCAAGTGTAGAGTGATTAGTTTCAACCACATAATTCTTATTGGGGCATTTAGTGCACTGGATGAGGTACACCATATGTTGTGAGAGGCATGTGTAGGATCCATGGATCTTGAAAGGTGTGCTGTGCGGAATGTTGATCAATGTAGCAGTGGAGATAATGTCTATCAGTTTTGCATCTGTTGTTCTGGCAGGGTCTGGTGCCAAACTTGAGTTGGTGTGTCCTGGTCTGTGGGGAGCTTGCTTCTGATGATGAGCTTGGAGAGTTTGATGGCCAGAAGAGAGGGTTCAGGAAAGATTTCTTTCAGGATGCGGTCCCCATGGCCTATGGGTTGTAGTTCTTTGAGGACACCCCATATGGGTTCCAGGGTGGGGTAATAGGTCACAACTAGGGCTGTGCTGTCAGAGGGGATTTTAATTTCTGTATTGAAGCAGGTTTTCTCTGGGTATTTGAGTGACCCGTTCCATGATGCGATCTACTTCTCGGGTGGAGTGTCCTTGTTTGGTGAAGGAGGTTTTAAAGGCAGATTTATGTGCTAACTACTTATGCTAAACCATCTGTTCCATCTTGCATTTTGCTGTGACTTTTCCCAGACCTGATGAAGAGCTCTGTGCAGTTCAAAGGCTTGTAAAGTTCAATAGAAGTAGGTTTAATTAAAAAATATATATATATAAAATTTATTTTATAACCTCACCCACCTTGTTGCTTTTTAAGGCTTTCCCAAAATTCCAGTTTTCTGACTGATTACTGAAGCAGTCCATAACTCCTCCCCTCTTAACTTGTTCATTAGTGTCCTCTCAAAATCTAAAAGTGCTAAAGGAGCAAAGGAGGGGAAACAAGTGTTAGAAAGTTAGATATAAGAATCCTCCTTTTCAGGACTCTATGAAGACTATTTTGCATTTAGAGTTTTGATTGTTTTTTGAGTAACCCCAGTAGATGGGGGGGGGGGCCTTCATTTGTTCATCAGAAAATGCCATTTTGTCAAAACTGAAACTTTTGGGGGAACAACAACACTCATCAGGAACGTCTAGAATGCAATTTTTGGTCCAGGGGGAGAGGGGGAAAACACAATCACATAATAATCAATAGTCAGGTGCTTATGTCACTCACCTTGGATATGGAAGACCCGGAATCAGGTCCTAGCCCTGAAGGCAGAAAAGGCAGTGCCCTAACCGCCAGATTATTGTCTAGGTCTCGTTTTCCTTCTAATGTGAAAGTAAACAAATCTCAAAGTCTTAAAATTTTACATGAAATGGAATTTCATGTTCTCCAGCCAGCCAGCCCTAGTCATAAATTGGCGTCCCCTAATGCTAGAAAGAAATTAATAGGTAAACGTTCTTATTTCTCTCCCCAGGGACACTAGTTTGAGATGCCTGGGATCCCCTTATTCCCACAGAAAGGAAAGGACAAGGTTGGAAGCTTAATGGAGGACTACTCTAGCGTTTCTATCTATAAGCAGAATCTGAGCATAAACAAGTCTGTTTGGGATATTCATGAAGGGATGATCAAGTTGCTGCCTTTAGCTCAGAATCCACACTGGACCCACTAAACACAGTGTGCGTAAGCTTCTATAATGCACTGCCTCATACATCCAGCTAAAGTACCTTAAGAACTATGCAACCTTCTTAAGGATCTTAAGACTCAGCCTACTTGTTTTCTGAAAATATTCAATCTTCCTAGTTGGATACGATATTAGAGTTCTGCCAAGGAAGGCCCAAATCTTTGTTCAGTATGGGCTCAAAGGTCAGAAGTGAATCCTCTTGATTAATATGAAAGGCAGGGAAGGCCAACTGTGAGTCATTCCCATGACGACTTTATATGCATCAATGTCCCTTCACCAACGAGCTATGATGTGGACACCCTGCGACCTGTCTTTCCTGGAGAAGTACTGATTCAGTAGTCCAGTTTCACCACACTGTTCCTTCCCCACCCCCATTCATCATTGGGTGCACCACCTTGTGATGACAAACCCACTCTTTGGGACTTGTCAGCCGGATTGTGCAGAATAGTTCTAGCAGTACTAGCTCCACCTCCTTCTTAGTATGGTTTGAGAGATTCTGCTTGTTGCGTCCATTCCTAGAGAGCTGTTGCCTTCCCAAAGGGGATTTTACCTTTACTAGATCAAGACACAATCTAACAATCCACTTTAGGAAAAGCCCTTCAAGGACAGCGGCTATTTCTGGGGATGTTATAGAGATTGTAACACTTGTCAGAAGCAGAAAATTTTCCATCAACTAACCACAGGATGGTCAGACAATGTTTTCTCACTTAGACCATCTGCCAGGACAATGGACATCACTTCATGTGCCTTACACTCACTGATTAGGGAGGAAGAGGAGGGTAAAGAAGATATGTTTTCTGGCAACTCAGGAAAAGCAGATCTTCCTCAGAATTATCAGTTCACATCTGGAGACTATTGTCTTATTGCCTCTGCCTGGCTTGAGAGAACCAAACAAGTCAATCTGACCCCATTTCCATCCTCCAAGATGTCCTCACATTGCAGGCTGAAAGAGCATAGTCTTGTACAGTCTCAAATGAGATTCGCCGACCCCCAATTTCCATCCTTCTTCCCTTAAATTATAATTCTGTCTTCTACTAGAGGAATTCTAGCTCTCAGGGAGCTTGTAACCATCTGATGAATCTCTGAGCCAGGAAACTAGATCTGTTTTGCAGAACTAGGCCATCCAAAGCCCACTCTACAAAAAACCCAAATAAAATAAAATAAAATCTTCTGAGAGAAGCAGAGAGGCTACAAGAACAGATGGTCAACATGCCTAAAAGCACTGTAGATGTGCTTCTGAGAGGCCAAAGCCGCCTTTCAAAAGGACACGGGAAAAGGTAAAGCATGTCTTCAGCCTACCTCCATTTTAACTTTGATGATAGATTGTTTCTGAGTTGCATTGTTGGTACTTCAGGCACCAGGCAATTCTACGTGCATGTAAGAACTTTGTTTAACATTAGAGAACATTTCTGATGCAGCAATGAATAAAGGAATAAATGTTTTCATCTTTGAACAGAAATGCTCTGACTTCTGCACCTTGACCTTGAAATAGATCAGACTCTCACTACCTCGAGCATAAAATAATGGCCCAGGATCTAAGAAGAGCTACCTGGTGGGCTGAGCTTACAAGAGATTGTTATAAATTTTCATCTTAATTTCAATCACCATTTTATAATGTAGCAATTTTAAGCATGGAAGCTGCTGAGAATAAAGTATTTTTAAGAGCTTGCTGCAATTTGGAATAGACCCAAGACTGTATTTGTGGTGGTACAATATCATATGCATTATTAGTTCATTCCATCTTCCTATACTATACGAACTGGAGTCTTACTCAGTAGCATTCTGCTATATGGGCTTAGGAGCCTCACCCATTTGGGTCACTGCTGTGATTCATGAACAAGATGGTAGTGACTAGATAGGCCACTAAGTAGCTATCAATCCAGAATACTTTGGGAGGTTCAATCCAATTCCTAGCAAACTGGTGCCCACAAGCCAAGATATTTTTGCTGCATCACCCCAATTAGCACACTCAGTTGGCAGCCTGAGCAGAAAAGCAGAAGAAAACATGGGCGTACATTTGACCTTACCTCTCACCTTCAGGGGAGGTCAAACCCAGGTTAACAGTGCACTGAGGAGAGTGTGTTTTGTCACTACTGTGCCGTAATTGTTGTTTGGACAGCGGACTTTAGTCTCTAGAGTTAAGACCAATGATTAAGATATGAAATTTTTATTAATTATTAGAGGCTTCAGGATGCTACTAAAATGCAATCACAATCAGAGCTCCACTGTGCTAGGCAATATAATCCCTGACTCAAGGAGCTTACAAACTAAGAATCCACCAATGAATTCTTCAAAAAAAATAAAAAATAAAAAAATAAAAAAAAAAAAATAGCATGTTATCTGCAAGAACAAAATCACATATGAAATATGTATCATGAGAAAGCAGCATACTGAATGAGACAGAAATGAATGAAATAGAAAGAAAAGGGAACAAAAGAAATTTAAGAACCACTACCACGAGAACATGAATTCAGGGCTGAAAGGAGTAAAAGTTCAGAGGTAGGGGTGACTGCATTTCTGAAATCTTTATGCACCACCATGATTCACAGGAGAATTCTAAACCCAGACTGGGGATTGTGGGAAGGGCCAGCAATGACTCTATGATGTAGATATTTGATACCTGAGTCACATAACTAAGGCAATACAAGCAACGAGAATATCTACACCCGCACAAAAAGCAGACTGACACTAGTAAGTTATTTTGATAAATTCACAATGGCAAATCCTTTATTTTGAACGTTCAAAAAGATACAGAGCAGATTGGTTTCAGTGAATCAACTTTACAAGCATCGTAAAAAAATATTTTGCAATGCTCTTCAGTGTTTACAAAATGAACTGCTGGGACACATGCGTCATCTAAGCCTTACTCATTCAACAACAGCATTCTCCTTCCCTGCTATTTAAGTTAGCTGTAAACTATGACCATGTAATGGAATTATTATGAAAAGAGGGAAAAACTGTATCATTCCATTAAAAAACAAATCCAGAGGGCACATGTCTCAAAACAACCTGGTAAAATTATTGTACCAGAGTTACCATTACTATAATGTACACTTATAAAGAAAAGAAACTGCATGTTCTGTGTAGATGAAGTTTGATCTTAATTTAAACTGGGATAGCCACAAAAATATGAAGTAACAGAATTATAATTGGACATCAGAGAGGCCAATAAATTCCTGTGTTTAGGTATAAAGTATTTCAAGCAGTATCAGAACCATAGTGAATTACAGGTCTAAATTTCTGGCTTCCACATGAAGTAGCAAGATAATTTACATCCCTTCTCCCCACAGGTTAAGAGACCAGATAGACACAGCAGGGTTAACGCTAAAGTACGGTCATGAGTGAATCTTGGAATAGCTACAGGTTACTAGGCTTCATACACTCTTCCGTACATTTTAAGGGACATCTGTTTCAGTCTATAGCATGGGATTCTCAGTCTGGGCATTTGTGATCTCCAGAGAGGTATTGAACTGGTGTCACAGTGTCACAAGTACCCTGCCCTTCCCATACTGCTAAGAGAGAGAATCACTGGTCTTCAGGCAAATTATACACAGCTCTAGGTCCCCTCCTAAGGGGGGAATCACTATGTCAAAATGTTTGTCAGAGGAAATGCAAGCTCCATTGCCTCATACAGAGGAGATATGACCCTGTCAGATGTTACCCTGAGATCACCTCCTGGTGGTACAGCTCACTGGGCTCCTTTAAATCTCAACACAGTTTGTATTTCTTTACTCAAACCACAAACACTAGACAGGGATCAGCCCTCACCACAAATCAAGATATTGTTCTAGACTGCCATGGAAAAGTAATTTTCTCTAAGTACACTCCTACTTTATTCATCCCACAATCTGTGAAAGTCTCTCTTCCTTTAGCCCTCATATTATGTAAAGCGGTAAGACAAAGTTACTAACACAATAAGTCTTTCTATTCCTCACAAAGAACCACAAAACTGAGCAACAAATTAAAAAGAGACATGGTGAGTAAGTAATACCTTTCATTGGACTAACTTCTGTCGGTGAAAGAGACAAGCTTTTGAGCTACACAGAGCTCCTCTTCGGGTCTGGGAAAACAAGATGTAGTAGTACTTCGCGTAGCTCAAAAGCTTGTCTCTGTCACCAACAGAAGTCAGTCCAATAAACTGTATTACCTCACCCATCTAGTCTCTCATATATCCTGGGACCAATACATCTACAACAACTCTGCAACAAATGAAATACAAACTCACTTTCCCATTCCGCTCCCAGAGAGGGCTGTTCAAATGAGACCCTGGGCTGTCAGCCCCCAACAGTAATAATCCCTTATCCATTAGCACCTGAAAGGACAGCTTTCCTTTAAATCTGTCCCTCACAAAGGCCAATAGTCACAAAAAGAAGGGTTGCAAAAATCTTACAATTTTAGAAAAAAATATTACCTAAACAAAATCACTCTCCCAAAAGTCTCAGTACGCGAGACCCTCTCCCACTGACAGGGTACAGAGTGTGCATTGTATATGTTCGAAGTTTAGACTCTTCGTTTTATTTTGTTCTTATCTTCAATAATTCAGTTTTCAGTCCGTTGTGGCCCTCACTTCACAGGCTGATCTACTTCTCCATAGTGAAGTCACACCGTGAAGGAAAAACTACCATTAAAAACAAAACCATTTGGGACCCCCTTTGGTCATATTTCATGTTGGCATAGGCCAGGTTTGACCATGTGCCTGTAAAGCTTTCAGGGGTTAAAGTAAGAGGGGAACGAGGCTGAGGGGGAAAGGAGTGTTCACTCTGCTCTCCCTGGCTCAGGGCAATACTACTTCCCACAAATTTCAGAGTGGCAGCCGTGTTAGTCTGTATCAGCAAAAAGAACAGGAGTACTTGTGGCACCTTAGAGACTAACAAAAATACAGTAGGAAGATAGATAGATACACACACACACACACACACACAGAACAAGAAAAAATGTGTGTTGCCATACCAACTTTAACAAGTGAACTACCTTAATTGATTAGTCTCGTTACAGTTGGTATGGTAACACCCATTTTTTCATGTTCTCTGTGTGTATGTGTGTATATATATATACACACATACACACACACATATATATACACATACACACACACACATATATATATATATACATATACACACACATCTTCCTACTGTATTTTCCACTGCATGCATCCGATGAAGTGGGTTTTAGCCCACGAAAACTTATGCCCAAATAAATATGTTAGTCTCTAAGGTGCCACAAGTACTCCTCGTTCTTTTTACTTTCCACAAAGTTTGCATAACACTAATTGGTTTATTGTAACAAATGGGACTGCATTACTCACCTCACAAGTCATTTCTCTCTGCTCCTACCTCAGTTCTATCTATGCTTAAGAGTGAAAACCCCATTACTTATAGTGTAAGCTCTTTGGCACAAGGGGCCATTTTAATGCTGTATTTGCACAGCACCTAACACAATGGGGTCCTAGCTCATAATCTGGCTCTTCTTTGTTTCAGTTTTCACCAAAAAGGTTAGAAGCAATTGGATATCTAACATAGTGGATGCCAGCAAAATTGAGGTAAGATCAGAGGCTAAAATAGGGAAAGAACAAATTAAAAATTACTTACACAAGTTAGATGTCTTCAAGTTACCAGGGCCTGATGAAATACATCCTAGAATACTCAATGATCTGATTGAGGAGATATCTGAGCCATTGGCAATTTATCTTCAAAATAAATTGAAGACAGGAGAGATTCCAGGACTCTGGAAAAGGGTAAATATAATGCCAATCTATAAAAAGGGAAATAAGGACAACCCGGGGAATTACAGACCAGTCAGCTTAACTTCAGTACCCAGAAAGATAATGGAACAAATAATTAAGCAAACAATTTGGAAACACCTAGAAGATAAGGTGATAAGTAACAGTCAGCATGGATTTGTCAAGAACAAATCCTGTTAAACCAACCTAGTAGCTTTCTTTGACAGGGTAACAAGCTTTTTTTTGGGGGGGGGAGGGGGCGTGGAGTGATAGATGTGGTAGTTTTGACTTTAGTAAGGCTTTTGATATGGTCTCATATGACCTTCTCATAAAACAAACTAGTGAAATACAACCTACATAGAGCGACTATAAGGTGGGTGCATAACTGGTTGGAAAACCAATCCCAGAGAGTAGTTATCAGTGTTCTACAGTCAAGCTGGAAGGGCATATCGAGTGGGGTCCCAAAAGGATCAGTTTTGGGTCTGGGTCTGTTCAATATCTTCATCAATGGTTTAGATAATAGCATAAAGAGTATACTTATAAAGTTTGCAGACAATACCAAGCTGGGAGGGGTTGCAAGTGCTTTGGAGGACAGGATTAAAATTCAAAATGATGTGGACAAACTGAAGAAATGGTCTGAAGTAAATAGGATAAAATTCAACAAGGACAAATGCAAAGTACTCCTCTCATGAAGGAAAAATCAGTTGCACACATACAAAATGGGAAATGACTACCTAAGAAGGAGTATTGCAGAAAGGGATCTGGAGGTCATTGTGGACCTCAAGCTAAAAATGAGTGAACAGTGTAACGATTTTGCAAAGAAAAAAAAAAAAAAAAAAAAAAAAAAAAAAAAAACACCGCATCATTCTGGGATGCATTAGCAAGAGTGTTTCAAGCAAGATATGAGAAGTAATTCTTCTGATCTACTCCATGCTGATTAGGCCTCAATTTGCGCATTGTGTCCAGTTCTGGGCACCACATTTCAGGAAAGATGTGGACAAATTGGAGGAAGTCTAGAGAAGAGCAACAAAAGTGATTAAAGCTCTAGAAAACATGACCTATGAGTAGGGCCCTACCAAATTCACGGCCATGAAAAACACGTCACAGACTGTGAAATCTGGTTTCATACCGTGAAATCTGGTCTTTTGTATGGGTTTTACCCTATACTATACAGATTTAACAGGGGAGACAAGCATTTCTCAAATTGGGGATCTTGACCCAAAAGGGAGTTGCAAAGGGGTCACAAGATTATTTTAGGGGTGTTGCGGTATTGCCATCCTTACTTCTGAGCTGCCTTCAGAGCTGGGTGACCAGAGTTGCCAGTCTCAGCCAGGTGTGTGGGTGGGGGGGGGAAGGGGGAACAGTGTGGAGGGCTTGGCTGGGCCCCTCCAGGCAAGTGCGTCTTGAGGGACTCCAGCCGGGGCAGGTCCTGGCCTGGCTCATCATGCCACTCCCGAGGGGCCGGAGCAATTTCCGGCCCTGGGACCAGCCCTGGCTGTGCTGCTGGCTCAGCCCAGCAGACACAGTCGCCTCCCAGCAGGGCCAGTGAGTGTGGCTGGGAAGAAGGGCTTGGGGGAGCAGGTCTGTGGGGAGTCGAGGGGGTGGGGGTGCTGGGCTGTGAAGGGGCGTGGAAGATGTGTGTGTTGGGGCACTACAGAGTGGGGGATTCTGTGTGCGGGGTGCTGGACAGTTATGGTGGGGCTGTGGGCAGGCAGCCAGCATGTCCCTCGGCCCATGCCACTTCCTGCAGCCCCCATTGGCCTGGAGCCACGATCAGCCGAACCTGCGGACGCGGCAGGTAAACAAACTGGCCCAGCCCGCCAGGGGCTTTCCCTGAACAAACAGCGGCCCTAGTTTGAGAACTACTGGTCTAGATAATACTTAGTCCTGCCATGAGTACAGGGACTGGACTAGATGACCTCTTGAGGTCCCTTCCAGTCCTACAATTCTATGATAACTAGGGCTCCTGGGTGCTACATATACAAACAGTAGTAATTATGAAGGCAGAATAAATAATGTTTGCTGACAGAGTGCCAAGATACAGGGTGTCCTTAAAAAAGAAGGAAACTGTATTAAATTACATAATACCAAGGTACCATAATGACTGGCACCTTATAAATGCTTAGCTATAATATTATGGCAGTGTTTAAAGTTATACAAGGAATTAGATTTTTTTTAAAAACTGATCTACCAAAACTATGCCAGAAGCACCCAGACAGAACTAATGTAAAATGGATGCCCCGAAAGTTACCTCTGAGCTGTCACATTACTGTAGATCTTTTATAAAAATGTACATAACAAATAGCACTGTGTTTACCCCTCAGGTCATATTGTCTATTTTTTTTTAAATGAACAAAAAAGAGCACCATTTAACAATCTTTCATAAAAATCAAGTTATTTCATCTGTCCTCAAAATGTCACTCACATTCAAGAACTTCCATCTATACCATAGTAAAATTTTCCCTTCTTTCACTAAGATTTTGATTAAATGAAGCTGTAAACGAGGTCTTAAAGCCCAATGTATTTCAGTAGTGACATCTATTCCATTACTCCAGGGTCAGTGTATTGCTCTGATCCCTATAGAAAGTCTTCTATTTGTTTGTTCATTCTGATTTTAAAATAAGTCAGACAATGGCGTTGAGACTAATTCACTTGGGAGGCTACTCTACAGCTTAATACATCTCATTGTTGGAATGTATTTCCTGCTATTCATCCAAGGTTGTTCCGCCCCCTCCACTCGTCACTTTGGCTCAGCCTACACAACCAATTGAGGTCGATGTAATTATTTTAGTCAGGGGTGTGGAAAATCCTACTCCTAGGGGAATTCTGCACCAAAAAATTAAATTCTGCGTACAATATTTTAAAATTCTGTTAAATTCTGAAAATGTTATTTGTCAAAATAACACTATATAAATCATACCAGTTTCAATTATTTTGGTAATTTATTTCAAAATATCTGTCAGCAAGTATTTCTGTAACAATACAGACACAAATTCCCCCAAGAGTAGAGTGTTAAAGAAACCCGTACGACAGCCCAGATCCTGTTTCTCTACTCCTTCCACCCCTCCCCAGCTGTGCCCCCCCAGCTCAGACACTCACACTCCCTCCCGGCTAGAGCCCAGCCGTGTCCCCCCCCAGCTCAGACAGACACACCCCATATCNCTCCCGGCTAGAGCCCAGCCGTGTCCCCCCCCAGCTCAGACAGACACACCCCATATCCCCACCCCCCCCCCCAGAGTCCAGCTGCAAGGCCCCCCGGGCCCAGACCCTCACAGACCCTCCTAGAGCCCAGGAATCCAGAGGGAGAAACAGGCTGATAATGGGTCCCAGACTTGCACGGAGTTTCTTGCCCGCCACCCGCCTCTTTCCTTCAGGGGGTGCTGGGAACTGCAGCTGCTGAGAACCCTCCAGCTCCCTCCACCTCCGTCTGGCAGTGTTTTCTATTTGCGAGCTGGGCTATGCCAGGTCCAGTGGCCTTTAGTGGTGCCCAACATCTCTGCAGCCCATTTCTGGGGGGGGGGAAAGAAATTTTGCATGCCCAACATTAATTTTGGCAAAGTTTTGTATTGCGCAGTGGAGCAGAATTTCCCCCAGGAGTAAAATCCACATCCCAGAGGGATGTCATTATTCCAAACTAACCCCTGCTGTAGGGGCTTATCTACACTTACAGCGCTGCACTGGTGCAGCTGCACCACTGGTTGCACTTAGCAAAAACACTGCCTATGCCAACAGGAGAGCTTCTCCCATCAGTGTAGTTAATCCACCTTCCAGAGAGGAGGTATCTACGTCAATGGGAGAAGCCTTCCTGACAACATAGCACTGTCTACATCAGGGGTTAGGTCAGAATAACTAGGTCACCCAAGGGTGTGGATTTTCCATACCCTTGAGCAATGTAGTTATATGAACATAAATTGGTAGTGTAGGCCAAGCCTAGACAGCACTATATCAATGGGAGGGCTTCTCCCATCAACATAAGTACCAGTTCTTGGGGAAGTGGCATACCCACATCAACGGGAGAAGCTCTCCTATCAGCATAGGTAGCATCTTCACTAAGTGCTACAGAAGCACAACTCTACCAGTGCGCTACTGCAGTGCTGCAAGTGTAGACAAACCCTTTGTCTCAAACAATTACACACACACACAGAGTAATATGCTAAGGCATTTTTCACCATCCTTGGTGTTTAAACCCTTCCAATTCTTACAGACAATTAACATCCCTTCCTTAGCTGATGCTTAGACAATCTATGCATATTTATCTCCATGTTTCTTCATAAACTAATCCCTACAACCCCTTGAGATAGAATTAATAATGCCATACAATATCTTTTGATTCTAGAAAGAAAACATCATATATTCAAGGTGGCTTCATGGGGGGAGGGGGGGGAAAATCACTTTTAAAAGCAAAACCAGACTCAGAAGCAACCTCAAGAGTTAATGCACCTTTGCAGTAGTAGGCAATCAAACTGCAATGGGCAAGTACCTCCTTTCACAAGAAGATTACTATTGTAGTCAAGGTACTAAAAAGGGGAAGAACTGATTTCACTGGCTACTTTAGAGAGGTGTTAGTCTCCACATAGCATTATTGTGCTCCTCCATATCCACAATAATTTTATTTTAGGAGTAGGAGCGTGAAGGGAAAGAAACAAAGAAAATGAAGTGTCAGAATTGCCTCTGATTTGTGTAACAGTTAAACCTTGTATTTTTAAACCACTGGAACTGTTGTGTATAAAATTTGTCTATAACTGACATATTTAATACCTTACAGAATTACATGTTATGTAACATGTCGTTCAGTCAAACCTTCCAAAGAAACATAATTATCTTGTTGCAAACCACCAAATAATTGCTTTTTTTTTTGTACCTCTCCTGTCTCATTCAGTAAGTCTGCTTCAGTTTTCTCCCCACGCAACAGGAAATTGACTTAACTGACGCATTCCATTAACACAGACAGCCAGCACTCAGTTTTGAATTGCTCCTTTGTAAAAACTCCATGAAATGCTAAAATGAAAGCCCCTGCAGTATCAACACTCTGCAGACTAGAAACAACAAGTTAGATTTAGGCAGATGACTCATTTAAAATGACATAGTATCAAATCCAAGTTGAATTTTTGCAATGCAAAATTACTCTTTACAGATTTAACTTGGCTGGAGAGCAGGTGCTCAAGTCTTTAGAACCTCTACAACAGTCCTAGGCTATGTCTACACTACAGCTTATGTCAGCATAATTTATGTCGCTCAGGGGTGTGAATAAACTAATCCCCTGAGCGACATAAATTACATCAACATAAGCATTGGTGTGGACAGCGCTATGTCGGCGTGAGAGCTTCTCCCACCAACATAGCTACTGCTGCTCGCGGGGGCTGGAATAGTTAAGCCAATAGGAGAGCTCTCTCCTGTAGCTGCTCTAAGCTGACATTAGAGAGCTTACAGCAGCATAGGTGCACCAATGCAGCTGCACTGCTATAAGCTCTCTAGTCCAGTGGTTCTTTTTTGCAGACCACTTGAAAATTGCTGAGGGTCTCGGCGGCCCACTTAATGATCTTTCCAAATGTTGTTTGTACCATTAGCAAACTATTGTAAAGCGTTTTGGATAAAAGCACTATAGAAAAACACCTTAATAATAAACATTTTTTGTTCTATAAATAAAAGCACACAACTCATTTTAATATCAGTAGTCTTACCTTTCTAATGCGATAGATGTGCCCTCTCTCCCCCACCGCAGCAGTCCCCGAGCTGGGGCCGGCAAGGAGTGGGGTCTCCCCCTCTCGCCCCACCACCACCACCACAGCAGCCACAGAGCTGAGGCTGGGAAAAAGGGACGTCTCTCCCCGGCAGCCACAGCCCTGGAGCTGGGGCAAGTCACCTCTTTCTCTGACCGCCGCAGCCCTACGCATCCCAAATTACCCCCACCCCCTCTTCTCACCCCCCTGCCCCCCCCCCCCCCCCCCCCCTTTCCCCCAAATCCACCACCTCACCTTACATGTATGTCTTCTTCAGGGTCCAGGCACCTAATTAGTGGAGCCAATTAGGTGGGTGGCCCTTCATTCTCTCATGTGCAGCCGCCCAGGCGCACACCTTAGAGAGAATGATATCCACGGACCACCTGAATGGAACTCGCGGACCACTTGTGGTCCACAGACCAGAGTTTGAGAACTTCTGCTCTAGTCAGTGTAGCCATAGTCCTACTCTTTCCCTAGGCAACCACTTATTTTACTGATCAAGTATCTCCAAGACCCCAGGAAGTTATTTTTTATAATAGTACAAAACAAAGAAAAGGTTTCTCCCCGTACATGCATGCTTGTTTATGTGCAATATATTTTTTATCTTCAGTCCACTTCCTCCTCAGTAGGGAAACCTGCAGAGCAGAATTAAAATCTGATTCTCTTCATGAGCAAGAGATGTGGTACTTTTACCAGGCCAGGGAAATGAAAGCAAGAATTCTAGTGTGCTATTCCTGGTTCACAACCCCCTTCTGTCCTAGGTTCTCCAGGTGTAAAACTAATACTCAATTACCTCTAAAGACAGGTGCAAAGTTCATCTAACTTACTTTTGTTAAAATATAAAGATCAGGAGGAGGAACCATGAAATATTTCAGAATTTTATAGCAAAGGTGCTCCCAAAAGGCAAAGTTCTCATTAAACAGAACACACATAAATGCCTAAAGATCAAACGTACATCACAAAACTGCAGCACATTAATGCTGCAAGATCAAGTGTGTTGTCAACAAGCAGGCAAGCAAACTCAGCAAAATAAAGGGAGCAAACAATATCTTCCAGCTCCCTTTTTTCTCATTTTTTAAGACTGAACTTAAAAGTGAGTAATTTTTTAGAACAGAGAAATTGTCTTCCTGGCTCAAACAGACTCATGATCCATCCAGTCCGGTGCCCTGTCTCTGACAGCTGAGAGCTTTGGAGGAAGCTGCAAGAAACTCTGCAGCAGGCAGTTCTGGCCCACATGGTAAGTTTGAGCCTCTATTAGGTAGAATTTGTCTTATTCCATGAAGACTTGCATCTCCTCCACGACTTTTGGGGATTTGGATCTACTATTGTAACTCTAGATGTTCTGGTTTTGATATTAATGCTTACCTACACAACTGGCTTACTCGTGCCTTCCACTTTCATCAATATGGAGGATTTTCCTCCATCTACAAAACAGCACGTATCTCAGACTGATAAAACTAGTAGCACACTCTAGCACCAACCACTTGTCTTCTCCAAGTAGAAGATCACAACATTCATACAAACTGAATACATACATGCAATTGCCATTTCCATGGAGAAGGTGTGCAACCAAACTGATGGACAGATGCATGTTGGAGGAATCATTTATAAATGAATGTGAAACAGTAGAGGCTATGGGGGTATGAGAAATCCCTATAAAAAGAGAAAATAGCCACTCTCATGGACTTGCCATCAGTCCAGAGTCTTATACCCAAGAATGCAGTAGAGTAAGACTGAAGTGAATGAGGGCCTGGTGGCGGGATCTGATTAACATGAACAAATTAAAAGTCTATGGTCAAACAGATTTCTGTCATGAATGTATATTCACTTAAATCCCTAATTCTGCAGTCTTCACTCATGCAGTGCTCCCATTGGCACTTGAGACCAATGGGAGCCTCTCCAAAAGAGAACTGGGCTGTTTATAAAAGGTTCTTGAACTGTGGAAGACATGGTATGCTCTCCGCCCAGAAAGATACAGATCTTGTGGCACAATCTTGGAATTTTTTTTTCTTCACTTTTTACTTGCTTTTTTAATGCAACTGGCATTTTGCCCTGTTTAAAGACATTGTTGTCCCTGTTTATTTTGCCATAAAAAGCTCTATTTGCGGTGTAAGTGCTGAGATTCTTTTCAGATATTTAGTTGCTGTTGTAACACTAAGGAAGCGAAGCTTCATTTCCCTTGGATGACATGGTCTGTAGCAAAAGATGGATAATGAAACAAAATAAATTGATTTTTTTGAAACTAATTCTGTTATCCACAGTACAAACATTGTCAATACATACATACATACATACATATTATTTTACATGAAGTGCTAATTCTTCTCCCTGATGTCACTGCGATAATGCCATTTTGAGAGAAAGTCAAAGGCCTTGGCTACACTCGCGGATTCACAGCATTGCCACAGCAGCGCTGTGAAGCGCGAGTGTAGTCGCACCGCCAGCACTGCGAGAGCTCTCTCGCAGCGCTGCAAGTACTCCACCTCTCCGAGGGGAATAGCTTGCAGTGCTGCGAGAGAGCGTGCAGCGCTGCAGGCACTGATTACACTGGCGCTTTACAGCGCTGCACTCGCTGCGCTCGGGGGGGGTGTTTTTTCACACCCCTGAGCGCAGCAAGTGCAGCGCTGTGAATTGCCAGTTTAGCCAAGGCCAAAGGCTATATCAACCAAAGGTTTAAAAGGAGAGCTACTGAAGGCTACTGTTTTAAGAAATGAATTAAAATTCCAATGTTGCCTGATGAAAAAAGTGTCAGCAATAAGAACTCTGATAACATAGGGATATAAAGTTAGAGAACTCACCTAGAGATAAGATCAACAAAAGTTTATGAATATCCATGGGGAGGTCACTTTTCGTTATTTCAATTTGCATGCAGTGAGGTGAACTCTGCTCTTGTCAGGATGATGCATAGGGGCCTGGCTCACTGTTTCTTTTGATAAGAAGTTTCCAAAGTAGGTTGATGGAAATGTCCCTACTCCAAGAGAAGCTGTAAGGTCCATATGATACCAATAGAATTAATATGGCTCGATCCAAAGGGGAAATTTCTTTTCTATCTTGGACACAAGAGAACGGAGAGGAAATTTTTATTTAAAAACAAAAACATTTGTCATCCAAAATCCTGACTAACTTTCTTCAGCTTTGCTGTAGCTGTTTGTCCCAGGATACCAGAGACATAAGGTGGGAGAAGTAATATCTTTTATTGGACCAACTTCTGTTGGTGAAAGACAAACTTTCGAGCTACACAGCCCTGAAGAAGAGCTCTATGTAGCTCAAAAGCTTGTCTCTCTCACCAACAGAAGCTGGTCCAATAAAAGATATTACCTCACCCACCTTGTGTTTCTAACAGTCTTCACTCTTGTAGTGTAAATATTTCCAAAATAAGGAAAAATATTCCGGAAGTACTGAAGGGAACAGTGTTAACAGTTATACAGATTTTCAAAAAGAACAAGAAGTACTTGTGGCACCTTAGAGACTAACAAATGTATAAGCTTTCATGGGCTAAAACCCATTTCATCAGATGCATGCTATAGAAAATACAGTAGGAAGATTATATATATATATATATATATATATATATACATACATATATATACACATACATATACACACACACACAAAATGGGTATTGCCATACCAGCTATAACGAGACTAATCAATTAGCAGGAGGGGAAAAAAAAAAAAAAAACCTTTTGTAGTGATAATCAGGATGGCCCATTTCCAACCATTGACAAGAAGGTGTGAGTAACAGTAGGGGGGAAATTAGCATGGGGAAATAGTTTTAGTTTGTGTAATGACGCATCCACTCCCAGTCTTTATTCAAGCCTAATTTAATGGTGTCCAGTTTGCAAATTAATTCCAATTCAGCAGTTTCTCATCGGAGTCTGTTTTTGAAGGTTTTTTTGTTGGAATATTGTGACTTAGGTCTGTAATTGAGTGACCAGGGAGGCTGAAGTGTTCTCCGACAGGTTTTTTAATGTTATAATTCTTGACGTCTGATTTGTGTCCATTTATTCTTTTGTGTAGAGACTGTCCGGTTTGGCCAATGTACATGGAAGAGGGGCATTGCTGGCACATGATGGCATATATCACATTGGTAGATGTGCAAGTGAATGAGCCTCTGATGGTGTGGCTGATGTGATTAGGTCCTATGATGGTGTCCCTTGAATAGATATGTGGACAGAGTTGGCAACGGGCTTGTTGCAAGGTAAGGCTCCTGGATTAGTGTTTTTGTTGTGTGGTATGTGGTTGCTGGTATTTGCTTCAGGTTGGGGGCTGTCTGTAAGTGAGGACTGGCCTGTCTCCCAAGATCTGAGAGAGTGAGGTATCGTCCTTCAGGATAGGTTGTAGATCTCTGATGATGCGCTGGAGAGGTTTTAGTTGGGGGCTGAAGGTGACAGCTAGTGGTGTTCTGTTATTTTCTTTGTTGGGCCTGTCTTGTAGGAGGTGACCTCTGGGTACTCGTCTGGCTCTGTCAATCTGTTTTTTCACTTCAGCAGGTGGGTATTGTAGTTTTAAGAATGCTTGATAGAGATCCTGTAGATGCTTGTCTCTATCTGAGGGATTGGAGCAAATGCGGTTATATCTTAGAGCTTGGCTGTAGACAATGGATCGTGTGGCGTGTCCTGGATGGAAGCTGGAGGCATGTAGGTAAGTGTAGCGGTCAGCAGGTTTCCGGTATAGGGTGGTATTTATGTGACCATCGCTTATTAGCACAGTAGTGTCCAGGAAATGGACCGCTTGTGTGGATTGATCTAGGCTGAGGTTGATGGTGGGATGGAAATTATTGAAATCATGGTGGAATTCCTCAAGGGCTTCTTTTCCATGGGTCCAGATGATGAAGATGTCATCAATGTAGCGCAAGTAGAGTAGGGGCGTTAGGGGACGAGAGCTAAGGAAGCCTTGTTCTAAGTCAGCCATAAAAATGTTGGCATACTGTGGGGCCATGCGGGTACCCATAGCAGTGCCGCTGACTTGAAGGTATATATTGTCCCCAAATGTGAAATAGTTGTGGGTGAGGACAAAGCCTCAATTCAAGTGGCCAGTATTGTCACATTCCTTACTTCCACCCAAACTAAAATGCACAGGTCTTCTTGGGTATAAGTTCTTCTTTTGTGCCTTCCAATGCACAATACTGCAGCTCTGTTGAACACTATCGATGTTCGCTTGCTTATTATCACTGCATCAAAGAACCTGAGAGCTTTGTTCTATCACCTGACACTCCAGGAAATCTATATTCCTGTGTGTTTCCTGGCTATTCCACAGGCTGCAACAGAATTAGTCCTTCAGATGAGCATACCATCCTTTCAGCATCCATTGTGACATGAATGGCTTGCGGAGCTATTAACATTCTCCCAGATTCCACCCACCACCTAAACAGATAAAAGGGAGTGATTAGGCTAGGTGCTATATTCTGATGTATATCTTTAATTCTGGGAAGCCAGTAAGATCACAGATGGGAAAATAGCTCAAGGCACTATGTCTTCACACACCAATAATCCTCCCAGAAGTGGAAGGTAACATTTGACTGTTGTGTGGGAGATGAAAAAACTGATGACAGGTTGTATGGCTGAATTAATCTTTCCTCTGCTAGATGTATAATTCTTTTTGTCACAATTCATTCCTGAACTAATGAGGTCTTGAAGACAGAATAACAGAATTCTTCTGAAAGTTCGATGACTCCTCGACTGCAACATTCAGCTTGCTCTGTGCATGAGATGAGTTGCCAGAAGCGAAGATCTGAGTTTTACTAGCCAGCCACCTAAAAATTGAAAGACATGAATGCCAGGGTACCTTAAATATGGCCAATTTCTATTGAGCTTGTTTTAAAAAGTATTCAAGATGCAAATTAATTTTTTTGAAAGGTTGGCAATTCAGTATGAATCAGGGATATTTGGTACATATAATATACTTTGAGAGATCTATGGTGAAAATTCTCCTAGGCCAATCTTGTGAATAATCAGAAGTTTTACACACAACCTCCTCTTCAATCATCTATTCAGGGAAGCTTAGAAATAGGAAAAATCATGTGAAATTCACAAATTCTTCTTTATAAGACCAACAGAAAATTTCATATGCAATTTTAAAATGTTTCCTGCATAATTTGATTTTCTGCTGAAGGAGGGGTAAGGAAGAGGTTTTTGTTGTTTTTTTAAAAACAACTCTAATTAAAAGAACCCCTTTCTTAAGGCTTCTAAAGCTGTTAGTCTGAAGTCAAGAGATGCATAGCTAAAACAGTTGAAATATTTTGAATATGAACAGTATCCTCTTACCACGCACAACCCGGCTACCCCAATTATCAATCAGAACTTTGCAGACTGGTCCACTGCCCAAACACAAATGAATAACTTCTGTTCTTTTAGGTAACTGTGTATACCTTAAGTCATGAAAGGAACAAAAGCATGCAAAATGACATACAATAATTACTCCTAGGGGAATTCTGCGCCAAAAAATAAAAAAATTTGCGCACACACTAAAAAATTCTGCAAAATTCTGCAAACTTTGTCAAAACAACTCTATATAACCACACCAGTATCAATCATTTTGGTAACTGATTTCAAAATACCTGCCAGCAAGTACGTTTGTAATAATACAGATACAAAAAAATTCCCCCAGGAGTAAAGAGTTAAAGAAACCCCTACAACAGTGGTTTTCAAACTGCGGGTCGCAACCCAGTACTGGGTCGCGGAATGTAAGGAACTGGGTCATGGCCGCTCTGGTGAGCACCACCAACCGGGCCATTAAAAGTCCCACTGGCAGTACTGCCCGGCTAAGGCAGGCTAGTCCCTACCTGTTCTGACACGGCGCTGCACCCCGGAAGCGGCCGGCAGCAGGTCTGGCTCCTAGGCCGCAGGGGGGCCAAAGGTCTCTGCATGCTGCCCCCACCCTGAGCACCGGCTCCCCACACCCATTGGCGAGGGGTGGTGCCTGAGGGCAAGAGCCACATAGAGTCGCCACACGGAGTCACTTGCGTGCTTCCGCCTAGAAGCCGGACTTGCTTCTGGGGCGCAGCACGGTCCGCGGTCCCAGGACAGGCAGGAAGCCTGCTTTAGGCCCCCGCTGCACCACTGACCGGGAGCTGCCCGAGGTAAGCCCGCGTCCCTACCCCATACCCCAATTCCCTGCCCCAGCCCTGAGCCCTCCCCCAAATCTAGAGTCCCTTCCTGCACCCCAAACCCCTCCTCCCCGGCCCCATCCCAGAGCCCTTACCCCCACACCCCCCAACCCTGAGTCGCTCCCACACCCCTCATCCCCAGCTCCGTTGGGTCATGGGCATCAACAATTTTCTTCAACTGAGTCGGCAGAAAAAAGGGTTTGAAAACCACTGCCCTACAGACAATCCAGTTCCTGTTTCTCTGCTCCTCCCCTCCCCTCCCTCACCCCCACCAGCCAGAGGGCCAGAAACCCACACCTTCTGCCCCCAGAGCCTAGCCATGGGCAGTACCGGGTTTACAATGGCACCAGTGGTGCTATGCCCATGCTCAAAAGGGGGCCCAGCCCAGCTCACTCCACTTGCGCTATGTCCAGAGCAGCTGGCCCCTCTCCACCCCCTGGCCCCTCCTCCCTATGCTTGCTCCTCTCTGCCGGCCGGCAGCCCAGGGCTTCCCTCCGCACCTGAGGCCTGCCTGCGGCTCCTTCCCATCCCTGGACCCTCCCCCCCCCATTGCTCACTCCTCTCTGTCCGAGTCGGCCAGCAGCCAGCCAGCTGAGGGTAGACAGAAGCGGCAGGCTGGGGAAGTCAGTGGGGCTGCCCCACCCCTGCAAGGAAATGCCTCCTTTCCACTATGGGCACCAGTGCCAGGTACGTAGGGCTGGATGGGATCCTGAGGGAAAGGGCCGCTCTGTGCTCCCGAGCTTCAGCTATTCTGCCTTGTAGCACTGTGCTGGGGGTGGGGGTGAGGGGGGGAATTCCTCCTCTGCGCTGGTTCAGAAGGGCTGGTGAGTATGGCCAGGGCAGTGGGGGAAGTGTGTGTGTTTTTGAGTGCTAGGCAGTGGAGAGGGGGTTGTTGAGGGGTGCTGGGTGATGAGGGAAGGCCTGTGTGTGTTAGGATGCTGGGCAGTGGGGGGGGTTGTCACTGTGGAGTGGTGTAGTTGTGGTGGTGGGGCTGTGAGGAAGGGCACTGGGTAGTGCAGGGTAGGGGGAGATCTGTGTGTGTTGGGGCACTGGAGGGGGGTCTGTGTGAGGTGCTGGGCAGTTGTGGTGGGGCTGTGGGTGCGAGGGTGTTGGGCAGCGATGGTGGTGTGCAGGGTGCTGTGCATTTGTGGGGGGGGCACTGGGCATAGCGAGTCCAGGGGGCTGGGCATAGGGAGTTAGGGGGTGTTGGGCAGAGGGGCTGTGTGGCACGGCATGGGCCCACCCCAGAAGGGAAGGGGTACGCTGGTAGTGCAGGGCTGGGTAGGCATCTCACGAATAGTGCCCTGCACTGGGCTGGGCGGAGCCCCATTGCCCCTGGCCGGCCCCTCATTCCGGATACCGACCTTCCCACACTATGCTCCATTGCCCACATGGGGGCCCACAAAAGGTTAATCCAGCCCTGGTTGTGGGGCATCCCCCCAGCCCAGACTCTTGCACCTTCTACCCCTCCAGAGTCCAACTGCGGCCCCCCATCAACCCAGAAACTCGCACCCCACTACTCACCTCCAGAGCCCAGCCACGGGATGGCCCCAGCCTATACACCTGCACCTCTTCCCCCCCCCTAGAACCCAGGGATCCAGAGGGTAAAAACAGCCTGATGGTAGGTCCGCGGCTTACGTGGTGTTTCCGGCACGCATGGAGTTTCCTGCGGGTTGAGCTGAGAACTGCTGCTGCCTGAAAACCTCCAACTCCCTTCCCCCTCTATTTGCAAGCTGGGCTCTGCCAGCCAGCAGCTCTGCAGCCCATATATGTGGGAGAAAGAGGAAATCCTGTGCAGAACATTAATTTCTGCGCAAATTCTGCACTGTGCAGTGGCACAGAATTCCCCCAGGAGTAAATAATCTTCTACTCACTTAAACAAGGAAACCTCACTCTATGGATACACTATATGCACAGTGTAACAGATACTGAGAGTCATTGCTTCAGTTCGTGTCTGTGTGCACTTTCAAAACTAGAATACATCTGAGACAATAAGTTCTTATATACAGTTTAATTTAGGCACAATACATTTCAATGGAGGACTTACCTAAATCCTTGATAGATACTATGGTTTGTTTGTTTTTTAAAAGGACATTTCCCATTTGGTGCTGCTCTCTACAAATCTCATAAGATTCTATGTACAGCATACTTCATTTCATGATCTGTATGTCCCACATAGTCAGCTGTGGCCATGAATGGGTTCCTTACTCAAAAGAGCCATTGATTTCAAGCAAAAACTTTCCATTTGTTACATGCTTTGAATGAATATTGCAATGATACAAAAGAAGGTTGCCCAAAATTTTCAGAAGTCTGTACACCAGCAGCCAAAATGATAGTTCTTGTGAATTCTATCACAACACAAGGCCAAGGCGTGAACTTTTCAAGAGTGACGAGGGCACCCAAAATCACAACTTGGGACAACTTAAATGGGCCTGATTTTCAGAGGGCAGATGTTTAGAAAACTAGCACGTTGCAGGAAAAATAATGTGAAACATTTACTATACTTCCAAAAAAATACACGTCCCCTTTGCTATTCAGACATTTATTTCAAAAGTAACTTTTCATCTTGATACAGTTGCTCCTTGACTCTGACAGGCAATTACTGTCTTGAACTCTCAGGTAATAGTGTCACATCTCAACACTATGAGTGAAGTTCAGGAAATCAAGAGGAAGGGAATATGGCCTATTTAGGGAGAACCACTGTTTGACAACACTGAAGTCAGTCAATTAAACACAGCAAGAGATAGCTTTCCAGTTTGAAAAGTCTCTCTAAAGACGACAACAGATCCCCATTTTTAGCTCACTATGCAGTATCAACCCACAAACCACGTGGTCAGACATAATTTAAGAGCTCTGACTAAAATACAAGCCTTCTGTGAGCCAGCTGCATGGCTTATCAGCCTACTGCTGGACTGCTATCTGTAAGTTGGTGACTTTGGTAGGGATGTTTTGTGTGTCTCAAAAGGAAATTACATGCTCCTTCTCTGGGGAATGTGGACAGGGTGGTGGAGGCAGAAGGGATGGGATTGCTACTACTCTTACTGCCTTTCTGCTAGTGAATAAGAACAGATGAAAGTGACCACTAAATAAGAAACATGTTAAAGTCAACAAGTCTGTTCATCCCTTAATCAACAGGCCTTCTGGTTTCCTCAGAGAATTAAGCAATTTCAGGCAAATAAAATGACATTAGCACTTTTTAAAATGGTAAACAAATTATTTAATCTTTGATACTCTGTCCTTCCATCCCCTCACAGCTTTTGCTACACCTTACTTTACCCTATGCATTAATAAGCCAGCAATGTCATAAGACATTCCTGTATAGCACAAAATTTATGCTACAGTATGTTGCAATATTGTTACAAAAATTAAACAAAATCCTGTAATATGCCTAGAATCATGATTTAACTCCTTCAAGACACTTTCCATAAAAAAAAGTTTAAACTGTCCATCCACACCTTCACTTGGTGAGTTTTTATAGGTTATGTATGCATTGTACATGCCATAGTTAAACAACATTTTCCTACATCCAGGTTTCCACTTGGCAACTGCAGAAAATGTTCAAAAATTATCTTCAGAGAAATTATCCCAGTCCAACAATTTTAGAAAAAGGTGATCAACAGCACTGGGTTAGCAGGGCACACAGGGAGATGGGGAATATTAAGCAGATAATGCTATGAGTTTCATTTAAAGCTGCGAAGTCAGGATGTGTCTAAAATTAATGAGTTTTCAGTAGACAGCTTTTCATTCTGTGGGATTTTGCATTCACAGGTCTCAAAACATGGTTCTAATTGATGGATTCCTTACCCTCCCCCATGTCTTCAATGTCACGCACTAGGACACCAACGATTTCCAAGAGAGATTCAGCTTAAGAACAGTATGAGAAAAATGCACTGTGCACACAAATAAATAGAAGCTATTCACAAATCTTGTAATACATATATTTATATTATAATTGAGCAACACAAAAAACAATTAAAGAACATATTGTATTCAGGAATGGAGAGAAAATGCATCTGAAATTAGGCCATGTGTACACTTACAGTGCTAAAGCTCTGCCACTGCACTGTGTGTAGTGAAGATGGTCTATGCTGACAGGAGATATTTCTCCCGTTGGCATACAAAAAACCATCTCCACTAGCGGCATAAGCAGTGTCAGTGGGAGAAGTTCTCCCACCAACATAGCATTTTGCACACTAGCTCTTATGTTGGTGTAACTTATGTCACTCAGGGGGGTGGAATATTCACACCCCTGAGCAACGTAAGTTTTGCTGACATAGGCAGGAGTGTAGACATGGCCTTAGCGTTACCTTAATAAGATTCAAATTCATTTTTTTCTTTTAAGTTTTCAGCTGCTTTCTAAATCCCTTAATATGCCGTTCACCCCACTGGGAACAAGAATCTTAAATGTGATGGCTTCCTTACTTTTTCCATGTAGTGCAGGGAATAAAAACAATGCCTTTCAGCCAGACATAATATAGTGGTGCAATTTATTCCAGATTGCTGACAAAACCAACACTTTGTTCCATGAACTTGTTCAGAATCCACCAAGCCACACTTGGATCCTGTACATAGCTGCTAGTCCTAGGAGCAAAATGGCAAATCTCATGGGGCAACACTTCATAAACATCTGCACGCACTAGGTTTAGTGCAAACATACACCCTTCCTGGGGGTTGGCTTTACTGATAACTCAAAACAAAAATGTGAACTTCAGCCTGAGCTCTCTCTGCTGATCCTAGGGTTTCCCTGCAGAGGCTTCTGTCCCAGACACATTTCCCTCAGCCCGAAAAGCTACTCACATGTCCCTTAAGCCCAGGATGGAGTTAGTAATCTACACTTGTTTACCGATTACTGTTACATCTTCATGAAGTGTTTCAACAGCTGCTAGCAGAAGGACCCTGCCACCTAGCTACGGAGAGGATCTCCCAAATGATGCTTTTTAAAAAGTGTTATAAATTTTCAATACACACCTAAACAAAACAAACATTTTTTAAAAATCCCTTTGTAAATATTTGTCTTTACCTTTAAAATCTCGATGAATCAAATGATAGTTTGCACATAACTGATAAAATAACTTGTTATAAAATTTCTACTGTGCAAAAAATTGTGTTCAGTTGAGCAAATTCTCAGTTGCAGTAGTTAGTTGAGATACAAGATCTCCAGGTGTACGCTCTCAGGTTCCGACTTAGCAGTGCAGCACCATGTGAAAGATCGTTTAGCACTTGAACTATGGTCTGGCACTCAAAAAACAGTAATTGCCAAATCTGGAAGATCTCAGCTAAACTAGATACTATTATTTTCATTCAGTCCCCATAAGCCAATTTCTTTAATTTCCATCGAGATAGAATTAAAGTTGTGCTTTCACAGAGATATTTTCCTCCAAGACTAGTATGTTGAACTGATCTGATCCTATAACACCAGGATAGCAAATCTCTGAAGGATTGAAATCCTGCACTGCTTTAAGAACACTGCAGCCGGTTAATAAAAATGACCATGCTTCATGGTAGTCATGCAGACTTTGGCACAAACAACCCAGTAGTTTTTGTAGCTATTTACTTAGAAGCTTTTCCTGAGAGACTTCTAGCCAAGTGACAACATTCACTATTATAGCAAGGTAAACTCTAAGTTAGTCTACTACGTAACTATTTCAGAGCACGTTGTTTTACCTGTAATTTTATCTCCTTGTTATAAAATGTCACAGCGGTCTTAAAAAAAAAAAAAAAAAAAAAAGGAACTGTGTCATCCTAACTTTAATTAAAAGATAATCAAGAAACCAAATGTTACAAGAAACATCAGTAGATAGGCGACTAAAGATATACTTTTTAAATTGACTGGTGCCTTTAGCAATATCACCCACTGTAAGCCATCTCCTTATCTTGCATATCTAAGGAATAGAATCACGAAGAAATGAGTGCTTCCCATCTGCTTCCAGGTTGGTAGAAAAATAGGCTCTTGGGTCACTGTACTAAAAATCTTTGTCTGGGTACCAGCAAAACTTATTTGTGCCCAAAAGTAATTGTCAAAAACTTAATTATTCAAAACATAATTTAGTTGGACAAGTCAAGAGCATTAACTGGAACACAGCATTGCCTTCATTCAAGCTGATGTAGATGTTTGATTCCATTCCTAATTCACTATGGTTTTACGTGATTAGGTTTCCAAAACCTAGGATTTTGCCAAATCCACCATTTTTATAAATGAGGTTTGGTGAGAAATCCTCACTTTCCATGAGAGTCAAAGTTACCAATACAGCTCGCTGGTCATATGTCAGCAGCGAGGAAGATTCAAATGACTAAACCATAAAGGCATCCTATATGTTGTGAGCACCTTTCAGTAAATCAGTCAGTTTCATTCAGGATCTCATCTACATTTAACCACCTGTACAGGTATTCCCTACCATCTGTCTTTGCTGAATTGTCAGCTGGAGCATTGAAAATGGAGAGTAAAACTATCCGAGATACTGTCAACTTATGAGGATGCCAGGACAAAACTTGCACCTGGTGTCAGGGGTGGAACCTTGGTCATTCAAGGCCCCAGAAATAGGCCATCCCTCCCCTCTTTGAATTGTTCCACGGGCTAAGATTCAAGTTTGTCTTCACCTTCAAGTCTTTCTCAGGTCTTCCCATTGCTATGTGACCTCTCACTTCTTATGTCACAATCCACTTTGCTCTGCCATTAATGCTGGCCTTCTCTACCTATTCATCAGGTTCTTTCACAATCATCCCTGCCCCTCCTGGCAAACTGCCCATGCTGCAGAGGACACCCTTTGAATAAATCCATAAATTCACTACCCTCTCCTCAAAACCCACTTCAATAATGATGCCTTAAAAAAAAAAAAAAAGTCAGCTACAGCTATTTTTTAATTTGGTATTAAATATTGGTAGTGGCTGTTCAATAGCTATCTATTTAAATCCTTGATCTTATTTCCATTAACCTCATCCTCCCTTCCTCATTCCCTGCTTTTGTCATAATCATTGTGTAAAATCTCAAATAAATAAAGTGGTAAATTCTTTGGACTGGGGACTCTCTCCGATGTCTTTATATGGCACTTTGCAGGGACTCTAGACACTACTGAAATAAAACATGAAAAAAAGAAAACTGAGGCATAAACTGGTTTTGCTTTGTTCTTCAGCAGTGAAGAAAATGAGGTGTAGTTTAGTTGATATAACCACAGAAAGGACAATGTCAGTATAATTCTCTTCTTGTGATGGTGCCAACATCATTTCACTTGACAGAATACAGAGAACCAAAATATTATATTTCAGAATAGAGTTAACAGAACTACTGAGAGATTTGTTCCCTCCCAGCTCAACTCAGATTTAGAACATAAATGGCAAACATGGCACGGAAATTTATGAAACATGTTAGGATTAAATCTCTAATATATTAACATTCATACCAGACTACATGAATTGATTAGAAAGTTTTCACCACTGCAGAAATCCATGTTTAAACCTACACCTAGCTGCCTTTTCAGATAGGCTGCCTGTATGCAAGTGATAATGCCTTCCCCTCCCACCCACAGAAACCTACACAGTCAGAGGTCCCAAAACTACCTTACAAGAGTGTGAGATGTCAACCAAAAGCTTTTTGATTTTTTAGACTGGATGTTACTCTTCCAGTTGTCATACTCCACATGGTGTTTTTTTGTTTGTTTTTTGTTTTTGCAGAGACAGAGAAACAACTATCTTGATTTATTTTTTCACAAGTTATCTCCAAGCCAGTTATCACACAGACCAACAGTCTCCATCACTAAAACTCTTTATTTATATGTAATCTCCCAAGCCAAAGGAGAGACAGAGGGCTCAATCCTGCTTCCATTTGAGTCAGTGGAGGTTTTGCCATTTATTTCAAGAGAAGCATAACAGCTGTTCCAAAAAGAGCATTATTATTAGATTCTGGGTCATCATTTTTCCTACAGCCTCCAAGCAGGAGTTTGATAGGCTGCTATATATTAACATTTTTTAAATGATTTGTCTGTAAGAGTCAGGGAGATAGCTGTATCTTACCCAGTTCATGTATTTCAGTTTGGGTAACTTCAGATACAACTGTGGATCAAATGATCGATTTTTTTAATTGGTGCTTCCTAACAAGCAACTGTTATTGATAACCATCCAGAAGTTACATAACCTGATGTTTGGCTTCTTTGTTTATGCATATTAGTGAATAAATAAAGAGCAGGCATGCTATACTAGTGGCTACACTGAGATACAATTTTTTAATTGAGTCTAATTAGGGTTTGGGAATTGTTGTTTTTTAAATCGAAAGTGAATGCTTAATCACAGTATGCGCCTTGTTAGCGTATTCTTCCAATGACTTGGCTCCCATAAAAACACACTGTAACCAACTCCCAGTGATGTCCCTGCAGCTGAGAAAGTCAATTCAAGTCCCACTTGCAAGGCCAGGCAAAACAACATCTGTGACACATTTAGTACATCTTAAATTTCAGAAGCACACTTCAATTCCCTGAATTGTACCCTGCAATATACTATGTGATAAGCTGAAATATTCTATGACAAAAAAGTTATTGCATCATCTAGCATGGCAAACAGCTGCAGAGAGTATGTTGCAAAATATGAAATACTAAATACCTATGAAACACTAAACTAGAACAAGAACATATATAGTATTGCTAAATCATCAAAAAAAAGGTAGTTTGCTTCATTCCACTGATTTTTATTTACAAAAGAAAACATTCTAGGACATTTACATATCTCAATGCTACTATTAATATCATTTTAGGATTAAAAATAGTTTACATCAAGTATTAAATAGCTGATTTCTAGAACTGGTCAAGAATACAGTTTTATTAAATAATTTGAAGTTGTTTGCACTTTTAAGAGTTCAAAGCAGAACCATGGTTTGGTTCCCCCCCCCCTTTTTTTTATTATTATTATTTAAATTCAAGCTTTTTCTCTACCAAAAGCTTGGATTTCAGTAAATGAAAAAAAAAAAGGTCTTGACAGCTTTTATAACAATTGTGATAAATGTAATGTTAACAATTTGTCAAGAAAAACTATTTTAAAAAAATCATTTTTCAACAAAAAATTGTGTTTGAAAAAAGTTTATCAAGCAAATCATTTAATGGCTTACTTGCTTAAATTTTGGTTTTATCTATCAAAAATTACTAACAGATTAATATTTAAATTCCCCAATACTGAAGCCTCAAACATTACTGATTTTTAGTGCTGATCATCTAAGTAGTTTTGCTCTATCAACTCATGTAAATTAATCACCGTTTCTATCCTTCCACAAGAAGCATTTTTACAAAACAATTCCTTTGTCTAGCTATTATAGACCTAAAATCTCAATATCCACCACTAAATATGCTTGCAATTCTTTATCCAGCTGCAATGCCAAGATTCAAACCATGGTCCACTAACTTTCTAGTATGTTAAGCCAGTCTAGTATGTTAATAAGGCTGACGGTTTTTTCCTCCTGATTTAACCAGTTCTAATCCAAGTTGATAAAAAAAAAAAATCTCTTGTTTTGTTCCTTATTAGTCAAATTACATTTGCAATTCTAAGAAATGACAGAAGATATAGATATATAAAACAGTAAACAAAACAAAACAACAAAACAACAGATTTTTTTCTAAATTCACTCTGTCTTTACACCTTAGGGAGAACATGACAAAATTCTTGCATGCCTTGCAAGGCACACTAAAGCAAAACATTCAAGTCTGCATGATTTTAAACACCCAAGTAGTACATTGTTCTGTTGGAGTATTAATATAATGAACTGAAATTTATTTTAAATAGGAATTATATCCATGCATTTAACCAGGTATCATTCATATCCCTTGTACATTAAGCTTCTACAAGCAGTCATGAGAAACCTCAAGTTCAAATCCCATCAATATGACAACATTTAGCCTTAAATGTCATAAGCAGATGCAGTAATCATAGATATCACTCTACCTGAATGACCGGCACCTAGATAAAAAAACCATACATGGCTCAGGCTTAATTCAGGAGGGAAGTGATGATATTAGGAAGAAGCAAACACTTCAAGTAGCCAGCCCTAGCACTGACCCCAATCTTCATCAAGGGCATCTGCCTGCCAGTTATCAAGACAATGCTGTCATCTCAATCAGGGGTCCTCCGCCCCCTGTGGGCCTGCAAGCCCTTTCAAGGGGGCCGCAGGACTGAAGCCCCGAGCCTCAGCGCCCCCCACGGGGCTGAAGCCTGGAGGTGTGGGGCTGAATCTCAGAGCCCTGATGCTCCCTGTAGGGCAAAAGCCCTGAGCCCATGGCCAGAGTTGGGGACATGGAGGGCATTGCCCCCCCCAAACTGCAACACAAGATCACGGCAGTCCCGGTGGCATCTCCACACCTCCCCCAGTCCCCTCCCCATCTCTTCTCCCCACCCCCTGACCAGGTCGGAGGTAGAAAGCCGGAGCCGGGCAGGGCTGGTGCTATGGAGCAGGCAGCATTCCTTCCTCTCCTGCTGGTGCTCCAGGTGGAAGCTGGTCCTCAGCTCCCAGCCCCCTTTGCTCCCACAGAGGCAGCCGGTAAGAGCCACCTGGGTGGGGAGACCCAGCTCCATGGCTGGCAGATCCCTCCGGGAACAGGGACCACAGGGGAGTCCTCCCAGCACACAGCCCCTAATACCCCTCTCCCTATACCCTGAGCTACCCCCATGCCCACACACACACCCTAGCTACCCCCTTCCCTGCACCCTAAGCTGTTTTCAAACTTTTTGAGCTACGCACCCCCACGTTTCAGTTATAATTTTTGGTTGCACCCCGCCCCCAACCCAGACAGGCTTGGTGGCCTGCTGAGGTGAGTCAAGGGGTGAAGGTGGCACTCCCTCCCTGGACCCCGCAATGCAGAGGTGCCTTGAGCCCCACTGGCCCCTGCCCCCCCCCAAATAGAAGTCAAACTATGCCTATGCCCAAGGCCCCTGCCCTGAGGGCCCCCTCACAGCAGGGGCGGCTCTATGTTTTTTGCCGCCCCAAGCACAGCAGTCAGGCAGCCTTCAGTGGCACGCCTGCGGGCAGTCTGCTGGTCACGCGGATTCGGCGGCGTTTCTGTGGGTGATCTGGCAGTCCCGCGCCTTCGGCGTACCTGACACCAAATTGCTGCCGAAGCCGTGGGACTGGCGGACCTCCCGCAGGCATGTTGCCGAAGGCTGCCTGACTGCTGCCCTCACGGCGGCTTGCCTCCCCAGGCACGTGCTTGCTGCGCTGGTGCCGCCCCTACCCCCAGCACTGGCCCCTGGAGTTTTTATAGCCTGTTGAAGAAGGCCTCAGAGAGAAAAAGGTTGAGAACCCCTGGTCTGGTACTACTTCAGGTTAACAGACTCACAGAAGCGTAGGGCTGCAAGGGACCTCAAAAGATCATCTAATCTAGCCCCCTGCACTGAGGCAGGACCAAGTATATCTAGACCAGCCATAACAGATGTTTGTAATTCATTCCTGTTCCCTGCATCTCAGGAAGCACCAGTAGCAAGAAAAGTCCTTTACCACTGTGACACACTGTGCCGCAAAGCAACACCCTGGCACCCCCATATTCAACACTGTCATATAATTATATGTTTTGTACAAAGTATGCCTTGTGAGGTATCATTCTAAAAGTCTTGATCTGCTAATCATTAATAGCTCATTGGATTGTAGGTGCTATAATTGTATGTGAAGTTATGAAGTTTTGCTATGTATGTGTTACTGAAAGATGTTGAAGTTGGAAACACCCACAACTAGTCTTTCAGGTACAACAATGAAGAAGCTAGACCAGAGGTGGGCAAACTACAGCCCACAGGACCCTCCTGCCCGGCCTCTGAGCTCCCGGCCCAGAAGGCTAGCCCCAGCCCCTCCCCTGCTGTTGCCCCTCCCCCGCAGCCTCAGCTCGCCCCGCCGCCGGCGCAATGCTCTGGGTGGTGGGCTTCAAGCTTCTGGGGCAGCGCAGATGCAAAGCCCAGCCTGACCCGGTGCTCTGTGCTGCGCAGTGGCGACGGCGTGGCTGGCTCCAACCGAGCGGTGCGTCTGTAGCGCGCCAGCCACCAGTGCTCGAGGCAGCGCGGTAAGGGGGTAGGGGAGTTTGTGGGGGGGGGGTGGAGGTGTGAATGGGGCAGGAGTCCAGGGGGGCAGTCAGCAATGAGAAGGGGTTTGGATGGGCCAGCGGGGGCAGTCAGGGGACAGGGAGGAGGGGTGGTTGGAGGGGGCAGGGGTCCCGGAGCGGGGGGTGTGGATAGGGGGTGGGAGCCAGGCCACGACCCCCTCCCCTAACCAGCCCTCCATACAATTTCCGAAACCCGATGCGGCCCTCAAGTCAAAAAGTTTGCCCACCTCTGAGCTAGACAGTGCTAATGGCCCATCAGCAAAGACAATGGACCTCCATGGAATAGGTTTGTCCTCATCTGGGAACGCTTCAGCCAGCCTATGAATAACGGCTGCTATGACTCAGCAAGTCATGCAAAGGCATGTGACCAGACCACGTGACACTGAACTTCACTTTGGTACCTGTATTTTTCTACAAACTAGGCTGGGAACTTAGCTTGGAAGAAAGGGTTCCCGCCATATGGAGAAATTATATAAACTGGGGAGTGACATCATGCTTTGTCTTCATTCCCCCACAACTCAATACCTGAAAAAAACTCTGGAAAACAAAGGACTTGGAACAGGGGAGGGGGACCCAGGCTGCGAAGCAGATGAAGCTTGTACCTCAAGAATCTGTAAGCCTGCTTGTATCATCAGTCAGGGTGAGAAATTGCTAATTCAGATCCTATCTATCCAGTATATTAGGCTTAGTTTACGTTTTTGTTTATTTGCTAGGTAATCTGCTTTGATCTGTTTACTATCACTTATAATCACTTAAAATCCATCTTACTGTAGTTAATAAACTTGTTTTATGTTTTATCTTAACCAGTGCATTTTTGAGTGACGTGTTTGGGAAAATCTCAGCTTGGTTAACACAGGTTTGTTGTGCATATTCCTCTCCACATCAAGGGAGGGGCAAACTGGGTAATGATTCATACTGGTCGGGTTTTTGACCTGAGTAGGGCAGTACAGCTCTGGGGTCCTGGGATGGGGAGCTGGGGGTATTTTGGCTGTAGCCTCTCTACTGGTGGTTCATTCAGTAACTGCAGCTGGAGTGTCCCTGCCTGTGTGAATGCTGGTGGAAGTGTAGGACCAGGAGCGGTCTGCAGTTTGTCACAGCAGCACAGTGAGAGAGGCAAACCAGGCTGGTGAGTCAGAGGGCTCAGTGTTACCCCAGTTCCAGGCTGCACCCAGGGGGGGCTCATCAAAACCACCTCAAGCATGCCAGCTGATTATGCCCTTTCCTCTCAGACAAGGACCTTGCTACCATGATCTATATATTTGCCCCCCACCCATGGCTGACTTCCATAATTTTCAGGCTAATGGAGTTGGGTTTCAAACCCTTTACATGATTCATACCTGATAAAAATTAAGTAACACTCACCATATCACATATGTCTAGATAATTATTTGAAATTTAAGGGATTTCAGAGAAAACCCAAATAGTAAGATATGAACCACAGAGACCAATTTACTATTGCCAGTAGTGACACTGATAAGATCACCAAAATATACAGATGATAAAAATCTATCAAAAAAAACTGCTGCTTTCCCATACTTACAGATTTTCTGTACACCAGCAAGTTTAGATTTACATGGTGCTGTATTAATAAAAGTCTTGAGCCAATCTTTTTTTGAACAGAAGATTCTGCATTTAAAGTGACAGAAACAAGAGCATTAAAAGCCTGACCAGCCAGCTCCAAAAGTGCTTTACATAAACCATGCATAATTAGAGCTAAAGTCAGTGTCAGGCAAGATCTTGGCATGATCACTTATCACAGTACCTCACAGAGACCACGACGTTAGCACCTCTGCATGATTAAACAGCAGCCTAGAGAGAAAAGTAACAAATATTAACCTTCAACTCAATATCAGATAGAACAGATATTCATTCATCTCATATCAGTGTGGATAAAAACCCAGAACTGAATGGAACATATGACTAAGATTATATACACTGAAGTGCACACTTGCTGGAGATTTTCCCTGTTTATATTGTTAATGACAGTACAAATCCTCAGTAATCAGTTAATGATCCAAAACACAAAGCAGTGGCCTGAGTCTTTTAAACCAGAGTAAAGAAACGTGACAGAAGGACCACGCATTTCAGTGAAAGCCTATTTTGGCAAAGTCCCTTCTTTCCTTGTAAGTATTCTACTGCTCAATCTGGCAATACTGACATTGTCTTCACTTTTTTTGTCCTGACTCCCAGAGTTGCTTTAGAATTGGTATAGGTTACTTGCGCAGGTCTTAAACTCATGTGATAGTCCAATCATAATTAGAGCAGTCACAAAGGAGACTGTTCCACCTCGATAGATGCTACGAACTGTAGTGGAATATTTTCCCCCAGTTTACTATGTAGTTTTAAACAAGACTCAACTGTAGTATGATTTTGGTAGAACAATGCCCGATATAAACACAACATCATATTCATATCATAATTCATTACAGTTTGACAATCTTTGCTTAAAAGAAAATTATGGCCTGAGCCCAGAGACTGAATTATTTCTCAGAGTGGGTGGTTTTACTTGTCAAATTTGAGGTCTAATTAGAGTCATATTAGGGTAAACAAACTAAATGGGAAGTCTTACCTGTTGAATTATTTGTACATGTTAGTATAGTATCAATTTATAATAATTGGAACTGTTCACGGTGCAGTGTCTCAAACTTGAGAGGCAGAATGCATAACCTACCACAGCTCAGGATTTCTGGCATGCTTTCTGCATTCTCTTTTTTTTTTTTTAACCCAGGGGGGGAGAGGACTTCTTCTCCCTATCTGATTCTTCCAAAGCTAAATTAATGGGGTAAGAAGATTTACCTAATTCCCAGCATGCCTGTGAGGTAAGTGCCATTCTACTCCGAGAAGTTACTACATAAGAATAGTACTTGCTTATTTCACAGATCTGTGCCTTCTATGTACAGAGACATACCTGTTCACTCCCCCCCCCATACTTAAAATAGTACTCTTTACTGCAAGCAGCCGTACAGACAAGAAGCAACTCTGAGAAAAACCTACATTTTCTCCATGGTGAGTAAGCCCTTTGCCTAATTCAGTTCAGCTTTCCTAATCACAGGTGAGTTCACCTCAGCTGTTTCCAATTTGTCAGTTTCACTGCTGCCCACTGGGTTTGGAATCACAACAACAAAACAGACCACAGCATTGTCAGTTTCACTCTTTGGCTGATGGGAAAAGTGCCAGAAGCTGTAAAGACCAACTTCACGTTAAGGTTTATTTCAGTGTCATAAAAGGTTACCAAAAGTTTGGTGGTGGTTGTTCTTTTTAAATGAAACCTTACATTTTGCAGAAGTTGATGGCTTAGGTGCTCTACTCACTAGAGAAAATTTCATCCCCAGTACTGACAAATGGTTTTTTCAACAGTCATATATTGTAGGTCATACATGGTACTGAGTGCTTTCAATTTCCATTTAGTGCCAAAAAAACTTAGTTTGGATGGCAACATCTTTTAGAGGTCACAGAAAACTACTCAAAATATCATTTCATACTACCTGATATAGGCTACTTTACAACCCAATTTAGTTAATCAGATGTCACAGAACTGTCATTTCATACAGTGTCAGTATAAGTTTTGCTTGTATAACATTTATCAATAGCAAAGGTTATTTAGACAAATTTATATGTAGTTTTCCTTAACAAACTGACTTGCAGTGAATGATGAGAAGGGGAAAAGTTTAAGTTTGGCAAGGGACTGCAGATATCCTGCATTTGCTCTTCCTCTCCTTTCTAAAAATTCCCCTATGGGACCACAGTATTCTCAAAGAAACTGACCCAAGCCTAGACAGTTTCATTCTTATTATGTAGGGCCTGGAAAAGCTGTGAATAGTGTAAAACTGACAAGACTGGAATCCTATCCTCCTGTTTACATAGTATTTCTGTGATCCAAGAAGAGGAAGCATGAAATTGATCAGGCTCCTGTCAGTTTCACTCCAGTGTAGCAGCTGAAGCATGACAGAGGGGAGGACGGCACATAGGAAAGGAAAGGGGAGCAGAGGACACACACAAAAGAAGGGAGAGAGATAAAAACATTAAAAAAAAAATCCCACAAGATAGAAGGGAAGAAAAGAGATGGAGCAGAAAAACAAAGCAGAAATTTACTACTACACTTTAGGTCACAGACTGACAGCTGAGAAACGCTTGTGGAGGTTGTGTTTGTTAGATCTTCCCCATGTTTGAATATGCACATATGTAGAGATGTTTTAATATTCCAGAGAAATACTCTCCAGAGAAATAAAAGTGTGAACCACTGATTTGAGGAAGGGAGACTGAGCTTAAAATATCAACTTTAAATTCAATACCATGCATTTTTGAAGTCAGAAAACAATACATTCTGTAATATGCACACACACAAAACTCTAGTATTTACCTGTTTGAAGTAACCACCTGGTTTGCTTTTAAGAGCCCATTATACAGAGACCTGAGTTTTACTTAAAATATGTTATCCAGAATATAAATCAATAAGGAATACTGTGCGAAGAGTTCATTTTAAAAAAAATGATGCAAGTTATATGAATAGTCTGTTTTCTATCAAGTAACACTATTTGAGCTTACATCATTACAAGGGGGGTTACGCTAGGCCAACTAAAATTACCACTGAACCTAAAACAATTACTGAAAACACTTTATGAAAAATCTGGTAACTACTGTTTCATTTGCCCTACTTGCACATAAATAATGCTTAAAAAATCCCTGCATGCTTATCACAAAAATGTTTCTTTCCCAAAATAAAACTTGTGAACAGGAACTCTGAATCACACAATGCACACAAAATAAAATACATGAACTTATTACTCTGAGACACACCCAGCCTGGTTGGATTTACTGGTATTGGATATTCCTTTGCCAGAAACAACTAGCATCAATAAGTGCTAAAACCTGAACTGATATTTCTATTCTAGTTTTAATAAACTTTCCAATGTTTTCAGTAGAAGATAGAGGATGGTGAACATTGACTATAAACTCTCTTGCATAGCCCCATCAAAGTCATGAGGGTTTTGCCATTGACTTCAATAAGGCCAGGATTCCACCCTTACAGCTTTAAAAAACACAGTTTTAAAAACAGGTTATTCTTTTAAGTTTTCTGGGCCAATTCAGATGTTGCCAAACCTACAGTTGTAGGCGATGCCAGGTCACAGAGGCTCCACCAAAGCTACCTCGATGTTTACTAGGACTGAAAAATCTGAGGTAATACCTACATTTTTCTGAATAATTAAGATCTCTTCCTTTAATCATGGCTCTGATTGGAAGGTTTACCACCCCACACCTTACCTTAGACCTTAGTTCTGCCTGTGCCGCCAATGCACTGATCAGTCCAGTTCATCCATTGATTATGATCGCTCACTAGTTGTAGTTCTTCTTCCCAGCTGATGGCAGCACATTCAATATCATCTGTCACAGTCTTCTGGAAGTTCTACCTTGGCCTGTCTCATTTTCACTTTCCTCCCACAATGCTTGCTTAACGTGGCTCCCATCTTCCATTTGGTGTACACGTCCCAGTGACCTGAGCCTTCTTACTTGGATCATATTTTCTAACCTGTCCTACTCTGTCAGTTCCTGACTCTCCCATTTGCTATTTTGTCTTTCCCTGCAATGTATGATGTCATCCTCAGGCATCTGTGATGGGAAGCCTCCAACCTCTTTGTTAGCCATTGTCATCGGCCAGGTCTCTTTTCCATACAGTAGCGTGCTCAGTACAATCACATGGAATAACCTGACCTTTTGTTTGGTGTGGAGACCTGTTTGACCAAATATTGTTCAGCCTTCCAAAAGTGGCGTTTGCTCTTCCTAATCTCATAAGAATATCTTTAACACACTCTCCACACAGCAGAACTTATCAGAAGTATCCCATCCACTATCCCCATATCTCCCCTGTACGTCATCTTCTCCCTCACCACATAACATTTTGTGCTCCTTTAAAGTCCAAGAAAGGCCTCCACCTGAGGCAACCTGGAATTACACCACCATATGGGAGGGCAGGATCTAAATCCTGATCTAGGCACCACACACAAGAATTTTAGGCCTTGCAGAGGACCAATTCCTACCCTTTGTTTCCTATCTTTTAACGTTACCGATCCAAGAAAGGACCTTCCCTCTTATCCCATGACAGCTTATTTTGCTTAAGAGCCTTTGGTGAGGGACCCTGTCAAAGGCTTTTTGAAAATCTAAGTACACTATATGTCCACATGCTTGTTGACTCCCCTCAAAGAATTCTAGTAGAACTGTGAGGCGTGATTTCCCTTTACAAAAACCATGTTGACTCTTCCTCAACAATTCATGATCATTTACGTGTCTGATAATTCTGTTCTTTACTATAGTTTCAACCAATTTGCCCTGGTACTGAAGTAGGGTTGCCAACTTTCTACTCGCATAAAACCAAACAACCTTGCCCTGCCCTCTACCCCGCCCCTTCTCTGAGGTCCCGCCCCTTCTCACTCCATCCCACACCGACGCTCGCTCTCCCCACTTTCACTCACTCATTTTCACCAGGCTGGCTCAGGGGGTTGGGGTGCAGGAGGTGGTGGGGGCTCTGGCTGGGGCTGCGAGCTCTGGGATGGGGCCAGGGATGAGGGATTTGGGCTGCAGGAAGGGGCTCCATGCTGGGGACTGAAGCCAAGGGGTTCAGAGTATGGGAGGGGGCTCTGGGCTGAGGCAGGGGGTTGGTGTGTGGGAGGGCTCCGTCTGGGGGTGCAGGCTCTGGGGTGGGGCTGGCAATGAGAGGTTTGTGGTGTAGGAGGGCAGAAGGGGGATCAGGGCTGGGGCCAGGGTTTGGGGCACTGGAGGAGGTGAGGGCTCTGGATAAGGGATTTGGGGTGCAGGCGGAGGCATCAGGCTGGGGCTGAGGGGTTTGGAGTGTGGAAGGGGGCTCTGGGCTGTGGCAGGGGGTTTGGGTGCAGGGGGTGTGTGAGTTCTCCAGCTGGGGGTGCGGGCTCTGGGGTAGGGTGGGTATGAGGGGATTGGGAGTATAGGGTGTAGGAGGGTGCTCCGGGCTGGAGTTGTGGGATTCGGAGAGCGGGAGGGGGATCAGAGTTGGGGAAGGGGGTTGGAGTGTGGGAGGGGGATCAGGGGTGCAGGCTCCGGGTGGCACTTGCCGCTGCTTCCGAGAGCTGCCTGAGGTATGTCTCCCCTCTGGCTCCTACAGGGAGGCACAGCCAGGCAGCTCTGCGTGTTGTCTCATCCGCAGGCGCCGCCCCTGCAGCTCCCACTGGCTGTGGTTCCCAGCCAATGGGAGCAGCGGAGCTGACGTTTGGGGCAGGGGCAGCGCATGGAGCCCCCTGGCTGCTCCTATGCCTAGGAGCCGGAGGGGGAACATGCCGCTGCTTCTGGGAGCCGTGCGGAGCCACGGCAGGCAAGAAGCCTGCCTTAGCCCCGCTGCGCCACCAACCAGACTTAACGGCCCGATCACCAGTGCTGACCGGAGCCACCAGGGTCCCTTTTCGACCGGGCATTCCAGTCAAAAACCGGACACTTGGCAACCTTATACTGAAGTTAGGCTTACCAGCCCGTAGTTACCGGGATCACCTCTGGAGCCTTTTTTTAAAATTGTCGTCACATTAGGTATCATCCAGTCATCATGTACAGTAGCTGATTTAAAAGATAGGTTACATACCACAGTTAGTAGTTCAGCAATTTCACATTTGAGTTCCTTCAAAACTCTTGGGTTTTTAAGCCATTTATAATCTCTTGAAAGCTAGCAGGTGAAGCTCCTTACTTTAATTTTATTTCTTCCCATCAGACAAATGTAGTAGTTCATAACTACAGGTCTGTCGCATCTTACGCTGGGGTTATGTTCTGCAGTCAGCCCGTAAAGCGAAAAATCGCGTATAGTCAAAATTACATTGAGTGTAATGGCGGGTGGAATCACCCGCACTACAGGTACAGTATTAAAATTGTTATTTTTCTCTTTTGTTTTTTGTTTTTGCCGACCGTGTAAAGCTGAAATTGTGCATGTTAAATTCATGTAAGATGCGACAGACCTGAATAGGGTTGCTAAAAACATTTTAAAATATATGTACACCACTTTTGTGGTGGCTGGTGACTGTGTGTGATAAACTGTATTTAACAGGCACCTCTGATTTTCATTCACCTGCCCTCTGTCCACTAATCCAGTTTCACCAGGATTTAGTCCAAACCCACAGAAGACTTCAAACAACTGCCATTTTTAAAAGAAATCCTGGTATGTTTTCCTTCTTTCTTCACTCCATATGAGTTTCTCCACTCTCCACCTCCCTCACCCCAAAAGCCACATTGCCCGTGACCCAGGTCTGAATATTACCTCTTTATGACCAGTGATAGCTTTAAACACAATATTCTCTAGCCTCTTTCAGTTATAATAATTTTAGGTAAAACATTTTCTGATAGAAGTGCAATTAAGTTTATATGCTTTTAAATAAGTTTTTACTGTGTTACTATAAAAAGCACATGCATGCTGGAAAGACAAAGGAAACTTTTTTTTTGTTCTTTAAGAATGGAAGATATTACGTCTTTGCAGAATTGGAAGTCCATGGCTGGCAGCCCAAATCTGTTTCATCTTTTAGCATAAGGACAGGATATAAGGTCACTGTCAGCTTTTAATTGAAAACATCTTCAAACCAGACTTCTGACATGGATCAGGATTTTTATGTCTTCTTGTGCCGCATGACTTCTATCTCAGCTATAACACACGAGCTTCCCTGATGCAACATTAATTCCAGATTTAAAATGAGTATGTGCACTTGGGAAAGTTAAGTAACTGGAAGCAAGGGCAGCTGACATGCAGGCTTCTCTTTTTGCCACACTAATGTTCTTATCTCAAGCCTACAGGGACCTCCTCAATAAATGCTCGATTTTGGTCTCCAGACACTGCCAAGTTGTGCCAAACCACGTGCGATGGTTATGTGATTTAGAGTGCTGCCCATGGGAAGCTGCACACAACAACACTCATTTCATTTACAATCAAAGTTTAAGACATAGTCAGAAACACAAAAGGAGAGTGTTTCAACCACTCGGCCACCCCGTTCTCCTTGGAAACATTTATATCCCAGTAAATAGAGGCCAAAAATGTCATCTTGCTATATTGTAAGATCAGAACTTACTATACTGTCAGTTAAGTCTGCTGTTCTACAAAATACAAAAACTATCTTCAGGCTTTTTTGTGGGGGGGACCATTCCTCTTTCTGCTACAAAAAAGACACACACACACAAGCTTACCTTTTTAATTTAGCAAGCAAGTAGTCCTCAATCAAGAGCACCATCCATGAAAGTCTGATTTCTAAAAAGGCTGGAAGCATTTGAAAATTGCAGCATACTGAGCAAGACCAATAGAAAATTTCTAAATTATGCTCTTCTATGAGATGATCTGCACGTTTATATTATTTTCAGATGTACATAAATAGGCACCAAACAGCTTTAAACTTAACTTGGGCCCTCTTGACCCCTCATTTCTCGTTTATTTTTAAGTGAGCATTCAAACATGTTTCACTCAACTGTCCCAATTTCTGCTGTTTAGCACCTCAAATATACTGAAGCCTCCAGAGAAATCCCACAGCTCCAGCCTGGAGCACCCTCCTACACCCAATACCCCCAATCCCCTCATATCCACCCTACCCCAGAGCCCGCACTCCCAGCTGGAGAACTCCAGAGAAAGGGAAGTCTGAAATACAAATGACTAAAGTTTAGCAACGAAGCAAACTTAGACCCAATCTGCACAGGATCCGTTAGGACTTCTCCCCACTTCATGGAGGAAAGTTAATCCCTAACTTTTGTAATAATTAAATGGCCAAAAAAAACCTCACTAAACACAGAATTAAGGGTTCTTACTGATAGCTCATGCCCTTCCAGAGTATTGAGTTCAGCAAAACTCCAACTTCTGAAAACGCAGAGTTACGGTACACATAACCACATTAACTCTGCCCCCTGGAGCTGGCAATTGCCACCGGGAATTATCTGCATGCACTCCAGCTGCATTCAGGGTGTTAAATGAAGCTGAACTGAATGGCCGAAGCAATAGTTGGGGCAGGTTGGTGGAAGTGCATTTGTGATATGAGGAAATCTGGCGATTAATTTGAGGAGGATTGCCAAATTGAGACTGTGATATGAAGAGATCTGGGCCTGCGGACCCCAATGTGTGGGAATCAAAGAAAAGAGGTGCAGGTGTATTTTGAGGTTCCAGTCTGCATCATGTCAACACAGAATTGTGCAGTTTGGGTCAATAGAAGGGCCCTAGGATCTTCTTGACATGGATATTGTCATTAGTTAGGTGGGATAGGAAAGCGGTCTGTGGTTTAATGATAGCTAGAGAATGATATAGGTTTAAGTGGTATCCTATGTGCAGTTGTGACGGGGTTGTAAAAGAGTGTGAAGTGGCTGTTAAATTTTACAAGTGTGGTATTCTGTCAGGGGGAAATAGATTCAGTCTTTGAGTGTAAACCAGGTGCAGATAGCATCTGTATATTGTAGTGAAAAGGCAGAGTGAGTATGTGTGTTATAGGGTATTGCTCAAAGAGGGCAGAGTTAAGGTTGGGTGGGCATTTACCATAACACTCTATTTCCTGGTTTTCAGAAGTCAGAGTTTTGCAGAAAGTAAATTAAGAAAAAGCAATCTTTTACTGATACTTCAATTGTAAGCAAGTTGCTCTAAAGAACAGTTATTTCATTTTCTTGTACAGTTTATGTGGTACATTTAAAGAATGAATGCCACTGACAATCAGAAGAATTTGTACCCAAGAAGAGATGCTGAAGCAGTGTTACCTGTCAGGCAATCCTAAGAGAATATTCAAAGTTTACTGCATATTAATAGGGGCATATGACCACCTCTCGTTTTCATACACTCTTTAGTGAAACCAAAAGCAAAGATTAGGATAGGGAACAAGGATAAGGCGTCGTTGACAGATTCCTGTATTGATCTTTTATAAAGCACTTCAGACTAACTTTATTTTTGTTATTGCAGTGTTCTTTGAATACCCCCAAACCTTTTACCATTAAAATCATCACAGTGAATGAGCCATATGTGCTCTGAGTATTAGCTTCCACTGGCTAGACACTGGTTTAATTATAAAAATAGCACCACAAATATTATGTCCAGAGGCCCAAAGACATTGCAATTAAAGGCTGCTAATTAAAACAAAAGTAACACTCCACTTACTGTCTAAAGTCATAAGGAGCTAAAAATATTTTTACTATCCTCTAGAAAAAGACCGCTTTGACACCTCCCTAAAGACATCATACCTAAACTCTATTCTACATATAGCATCTCTGAAATTTACTGGAGGTTTTCAACCTTCATAGGAGTCCAATCCAACTGTGTAAAATAAGTGGAAAATCCCCCCCCAGCTGCAAAAGGAGTTGGATCAGACCTTAAACATGCAATACCACAATATGAACTAATATCAAAGATGAAGATAAAGTATCAATAAATGAACATATACAAATGCACAGAGAATCACCAAAAATGGGTAACCCTCCCATCTGTAAAAGGTTTTTTTAAATATATCCAACACTTACAAATACATCAGTCATTGCCACTTCAATTTTGCTACCCCTTAATTAAAAGAAAATCAGCCTTTCCTAGGATGTCAAACTTTGGTTGGTCCATTGGGCGGTTGGTTAAGGCAAGTCTTACTGTTTATTATGTTATCATTATCACCTAAGAAGGTGTTTAAATAAAAATCTTAACTTGGATTTCAACAAAAATATACATCAACACAAGGTGTCTGTTTTATGAAATGTCATCTGTTGATTCAAGTAGGCACAAGTATCTACTGATAAGTGATACAATAAGAAGATGGTGTGTATGACACATCTTTGTAATATAATTTAACAACTACATTACAGTTTCATTTAAACCGCTAGAGCCAAAAATGGATTAAAAACCCAGGTCCTTGGCAATTCAAGCACTGACAAAATATGAACTTTCCATATAAAGCATTAACAGTAATCAGCTTCAGACGGTTGTCGTCTCACTGCTATGTTTACATTTTTTGTTTGTTTTAAAAATAGTTGCATACTAGGCAAGGTTTTCTAATTTCAGCACTTTGTGGTTCCACTCAGAAAACAAAACAATATACCTGGAATCCTGAAAATGCTATTACAGATTGACGCTGTGACATTTCCAAATGTCAATACTATTCAGGATATCCAAGCACATTTAAAAAAAAAAAAAAAACCAACAACAACAACACGCATGCACAGACTGCCCAACAATCCCTCCAGAAGCATGCAAGTTGTGGGAAATGTATTCGCTGCATGGACTCCAAGAGCACATCAGCTTTCAGATGACATCATAGAAGACCGAAACACCCGATTACCAGACAGATTTAGAAGGATGGGGGGAAATCGACACCACTCCATATGAATTACATCCTTAATTCTATGCTAATAGGCAGTCACTCAGCCTTATTTAAAGCGAGGTAGCTATCTGCTCATTTTAAGAAATTATGCCTTAAAATTTAAAAAAAAAAATGTTTTCCAAAAAAACCTTTTGGGGAGCACATTCTCTTTTTAATCTCCAAAAAATATTTTTTAATTCCCTGTACAGAGATTTGTTACAATGACTTGCTTTCAGTCTTCCCAGTACACAAAGCAGGAGGGTTTTGGCACAGTAGAACAGGAATGACCATATTTAAGTGTAGTTAGATACTGTTTCTCTCCCCTCTTTCACCTTTAACATAAACACGGTCCTCTCTGGGAGAGGGGGACAAACCTGTATCCCAAAAGCGCTTGCAGTATTGCTCTAAGATTTTTTTTAAAGTAAAGTATCAGTCACAAAATAGCCTAGAACATAACCTCACAGAGGCCTTTGGTACATGGCACAGAACAAATTAGAGCCCTGGCATATTTTGCCATGAGTCCTCAGTACAAAGAAGCCTCAGTACAGCACTCCCCATAGGGACCACACCTGCAACCATGGGCAAGGCAACCTGGCACAGAATTGCTCTGTGCAAGGCAGAGGAGCCCACGGATGGGGCCTCGGCTCCCTTTTGTTTCCTTACCTGCCATCGGGGAGCCCAGGAAGGCCGGCACGGACAGCAGCAGAGGCAGCAGCACCGGGAGACCCGTTCGCAGGGCCGGGCGGCGGGCGATGCACCCAGGCTGACCCGGGCACCAGAACACCAGCGTCACCAAAGCAACCATGGAGCAGGTCATCCCATCCATGGCAAAGCGCAGCCTCAAGTCATCGCTGCCCTGCTGGGCATCCCCCGAAAGCCAAGGCTGGGCTGGCTCGGCGCCTCCTCCTCGGCACATCCACCCCGCAGGGCTCACGTGCGTGGGCTGCAGCGCCCCCTGTCCCCCCAAGATAACCAGGGCAGCTGCCCACCGCAGGGGCGGTGTAGGGCGAGGGGGGCACAGGCGGGGGAGGGGGAGTCTCACACGGGGAGGGAGAAGGGGGTTAGGTTAGCACGGCAGCCCCGGGCGCAGGCAGCGAGCGCTCGGAGCAGCGGCGCAGCAATAGCCCCGGGGGCAGAGGGGCGCCTCCTGCCGGTCGTGGCTCCCGGTGTCAGCAGCTGCAGGCGGCTCCTGGCTTCTGCTGCTTATGGCCCGTCTCGGCTCCTCACGTGGCTCGGCGCGGCTGCGGCTGCTCTAGCCCAGTCGCCGCGGCGGGCCCCAGCTCCTCCCGGAGACGCGCTGAGATCCCGCCGGGGGCCGGCCCGGCGGCGCGGAGCGGGGCGGCCCGGCACCTGCGTGAGCGTGTGAAAGGGAGGAGGAGGAGCGCGCGCGTGCGTGCCCGCTTTCTGCACCGGGCCCGGCTCGCGCCCCTGCTCCCCGCGCGCGGCCGCAGCACAGAGGCAGCCGGGGACGCCGCGCACCACTGGCCCGGGCAGCCTGGCGCGCGCAGGGGGCGGGGCAAGGCCCACACTGGGAGATGCAGGGGAGGAGCTGGTGACGTCGCCAGGCTCCGTCTGCTGCTGCTGCAGCCCTTGGAATTGTTCGGGCGCTGCGCAGGGAGCGCGTGAGCGCTGCTGCCCCTTCACAGGGCGGGGACGCAGGTGGCCCCGTGGCTGTGCCCAGTGGAGATCGCACCCGGCTCCAAAGGGTGGGAGGTGAGAAGCAGCCGTCCTGCCCGCCAGGCTGGGGTGGGGTGTTGGGTTGCCAACCTGTCCTCCTCGTAAGAAAAAGTTAACTTCCAGAAACATGACAAGGAGGGGCTGGTCTATGCCAGAAACGTAGGTTGCTCTGGCTACTACAAAAACAACGAGGAGTCCAGTGGCACCTCAAAGACTAACCGATTTATTTGGGCATAAGCTTTTGTGGGTAAAAACCCCATTTCTTCAGATGCAACTGCTTCTGGCTACTGTATTACTCACGGGTGGTTAGGTGATTTAAACCACTGGTGTAGATACGGCTAGGTCAGAGAGGTGGATCAGCTACCTTGATGGAAGAGTGCCTTCCATTGATGTCTTTGAATCATGATTTGAGGATTTCAGTAACTCAGCCAGAGGTTAGGGCATGGGTGGGTGAGTTTCTGGGGCCTGCAGCATGCAGATTAGGTGATCATGGTGGTTCCTTCCGCTCTTAAAGTCTATGAGTCTATGTAGAAAGCGTCTGCACTAGAGCAGCACACAGCTGCAGCACCAAAGTTGTGCCACTGTTGGGGCTGTAGCATAGATGTGGCCGTAGTCATTCCAACAAACAATGGGATAGACAGGGATGGCAAAGCCTTGTTCATCCCTTAAATCGTGTCTGACAGCACCAGAAGGATTCATATTCAGAAAACAGAAAATACTTTATGGTGGTGGAGTTAGTAGTTGCAGTCCCATAACCATGCCTTGTGGGCATCATACTCTTCCCAAAAGTGAGAGCTTAAATCCCTCAATCCAAATGTCAAAAAGCAGGGAATGTTGAGTGAAAATCACTCTATTGCCATCTACATCCACATCTACATCCCGTACAGAGTTTTAGAATTGAAATTATAAACATCAAACATGAGAAAAAAAAAACATCATAAGAATGGCCATACTGGATCAGACCAAAAGTCCATCTAGCCCAGTATCCTGTCTTCAGAAAGTGGCCAATGCCAGGTGCCCCAGAGGGCATGAACAGAACAGGTTATCATCAAGTGATCCATTTCCTGTTGCTCATTCCCAGCTTCTGGCAAACAGAGGCTAGGGACACCATCCCTGCCCATCCTGGCTAATAGCCATTGATGGACCTATCCTCCATGAATTTATCTAGCTCTTTTTTTAACCCTGTTATAGTCTTGGCCTTCACAACATCCTCTGGCAAGCAGTTCCACAGGTTGACTGTGCATCTTTAAGGTTACATTTATCTGACAGGACACCCACACAACCTTAACTCTGCCCTTGTAAGGAAAACCATGAGGAACTCCAAAGAACACAGTACCTTACCCTCACTAACAAAATTAAAAAGGCCATTTCACCACAGCTTCTGATAAGAGGAGTCCAACAATAATCTCAGTATAGTCACGGAGCAAATGCAGCTGGCTGAAAGGGATCACATTTGAACACTGAGCTGCCTGGCCTTGTTTCCAGCTGCACAGCCACAATTAAACAGGTTAACAACATATCAGAGGATTTCCTAATGTTATTTTCCAATAGTTGACACTGTTTGAGTAGAAATTTCCCAAGTGGTAGTGCCGCAAGGACACTTGAAGCCTGGAAGCTCAGAATTTTGGGTAAGCACCCAGAATTCGGTGATAGAGAAACAATATTGCCTCCAGGAAACCTGCCATACTCTCAATTATTACAGTTGAACATGGTTTGGTGGAAGGGGTAGGGAAATCCTGCTAGAAAAGTAAAAAGTAAGAATTTTGGTCCTCTAATTGTCTTGCTTATGGTACCTAATATAATAAGGTAATTATAAATAATACATAGAACTTTTCTGTTTCTCAAACTTTCATGTCAGGGATCCAGTTCAGAGATGATATGTGGGTGCATCAGAGTGACCACCAAATTAATTTAAGCTGCTGTTTGATTCTAGCAACATTCAATTACCATTGGCCTGGGACTCAAGCTGGGCAACTTGCTGTTTGGGAAATGATAATTCCCTCCACCCAGTGAAAAAAAATTCATTAAAAATTGAATTTCGTTTTTTGACATTTTCAGTGAAAACCTGATCTTTTTTTGGCTGAAAACTGAAAGTTCTTCCTGACAGTTTCCATTTTGTTGAAAAACCATTTTCTGTTGAAAAGACATTTTGATGGAAAGTTTTCATCTAATTTTATTGGTGACTTTGAAGATGGAGAGTTCTGTAAGCTATTACCAATCCTTTCACCCATCCAGTTCCCTCATTAACATTTATTTTGGTGGGAGGGGGAAGTGTATGTGGGGAAACCATCCTTTTATGAGCCCTAAGCTCCCAGATACTCCCTATGAAGCTATTCATTACAGAATTTGTTGTGTGCTGAAAGGTATATGCAAAGATCAAGACCTATATCAACCGCAACCAGTACTGAGTAATTACTTTTTGTTTCTGCTGCACCTTCGTTTGCTAACTCCAGAAGCAACACTTAGGTGGGTTCTAGGCTACTTGCCTCTCCTGCTCCTTCCAACCTGGAAGTCAGATGTTGTGGTAACAGCTGCTGTTGCTACAAAAGAAAAACTCGGTTCAAAATAGCAGATTAATAAACAACTCAACTTTTCTCTGGGCAAAGGGGAACTAAGTTGGTTAGAAAGTGTCATTTCTAGGCCACTTAAGTAGTATTTTCATTCCAAGTTACTAAACTGGGGACAAAAATAGACATGTTATAGAAGTGACCCAGCAGAATTAGCCCAAAAAAACTTTCCTCTTTACAAAATAAGTTCATATATTCCACAAACTAGTTTCCCAATAAGCCACCCTCATCCTCAGCTTCTATTACTAAACTCTCAAGCTTTCAACCTAGTGGTCCTAATTTTGATCTCACGTTATTGTACATCTGGAGTAACTGTGCTGAAATGAATGTTATGCTTGTTTACTACAAATCAAATCAGAACTACGCTCTTTGAGTTTGAATCTCTTCTATGATGTCATAAATAATGTTCATAGGTTTCTACTCTTAGACTAGGCCCTGGGCTACTGTACCTTGCGCTCATCTGAATGGATCTTCCCTTCAGGAGCTGCGACCAATGCCAAGTACTGTGACCCAGGTAGCTTTCTCCAAATAAAATAATGTTTTTCTGCACTAGAAACAAGGCTTAGCATAAGAGAGAGAATTTTAAACACCAAAAGCCTGTATGCATGTCTATCTTACCTATAGGCCATGCCATCTCTTGGCAGAGACCCTAGGCAGGTCCCTCATTACTCCCCAGACCTCTGGGAGGTGTGTCTTTGAGAACCGCTTCTCACTAGCAACTCCGCACAATCCCTCTCCTTCAAGAATGTCACTTTTATCCCTCCCCCTAACCCCCAGCCATTTGTCTTATGTTTCCAGCTCTTTGGTTCTTCTTTGTTTACAAACTGCTCCATTGAGCTCAATGGGGGTCAGAAGCAGGACATCAAAATAAATGCTAGCATTGTCCCTCAGCTGTAGGTAAATGGGTGGCTGTCTGAAGCTACTGTCCTTTTTCCAATATACAACCAACCCTTGCTTGAATTAATGCCTTGTATCCATAGAGTACCTCCTTTACAACAGTCACGTAGACAGAAAGAACATATAATATTCATACATTATTATAGGACACCAAGTTGCCCTATCATCCATGTATACTGAGAAACTGAAAATAATTCTATACATATTTAGTGAAGTCACAACTATTATATGGAAAAGAGTAGCAATCAAACTACCAGAGAGTTGATTTCAATAAGGATTAGTCAATTCCTGCACTATGGAAGCTTAATGCAAAGCCACCAGACCTAGTTTATAATGAATGTGACCCTTAAGAGAAATCAGCTTTAGGAACATATTTACTACGAAATTTTTCCTTCAATCCTCACCTAGATAGATTGCTCACCGAGAAAGTGCTGTAGCCATTCATACATGCTGCCTTTAATCTCCTTCCCACAACATTTAGTAAACAAACCCTCCCACCACATTATATTATATGCCTTTTTGAAGTCAATAAATATTGGTAGCAAATATCCAAACTTTGCAGAATCCTTCCTCACATCTGTTTCCAATCTTAATGACAGAATCCAATGCACATCGTCCATTCCTGAAGCCACTTTGACTTCATACAAAAAGACAAGATTTCCCCTAAATAAAACATACATCAAAGATTAATCAAACACCATGTTAATTCACATAATTCACTGGATAAAGCAATAGATCTGGGAGATCCTTGGATCAGTGGCTTCTCCCTACCAGCATTCAAAGTAAGAATTAAAAAAGCCCACATCTAATCACTGTATTTATGGCCAGACTTTCAATAAGAGACACTGGTAGCAGAGCACTTTTGAAAATCTGGCCTATAATTTTCACCTTTAGTACTTTAGCCCTGTTGACACAGGGTTGCGCGATACTACTAGTAGTTTGGCCTTTCTGAGCTAAACAGTTTAATAGTCTTTTTAACCCATGTCCAGAGTTTGTCCTGGTCTCCCCTGGTGATGCGGGGGATGAAGAGGGATTTCCTCCCTTGCGCTCATGAAGCTCCATCCATGCGCCCCAAAACAGGATATTAGCACTCAGTTCCCATCCCAAACCATCTATGCTCCCATTGCCCATCGTCACTCACTTCCCCCTCCCCAGAGTCCTTCCATCCTGCTTATCTCTAGGTCTCCTTACAAGCTCTCCCTCACAGGTTCTCCCTGGGTTGTTTCCCCAGCCTTCTTGATAGAGAGCCCTACTCCCGGTCTTACATTATCCCCAGTCTCTCTAGACTGAGCAAGAAACTTGCTTTATATAGCCTAGTCTTTCCCAGCCCAGTCACATGGTTCCTGCATTATCCTTCCCATTAGTCCCTCCAAACAACATCCCCCAGAATGCCCTTGTTCAGGGCTGAACCTGGGACTGGAGCTATCCTTGTGTTGTAGCCTTGTTTCTTTCTTTCTTTTGTTTATTTGTATTGTGGTAGCACCTATGAGCCCCAGTCATGGAGCAGAACCCCATTGTGCTAAGTTCTGTACAAACACAGACCAAAATCACAGCCCTATCCCAAAGAATTTACAAGCTAAGTAATCTTTAAAGGACCAGCACACACACCATTACAAGCAGACATGGTAACAGTATAAATAAAATATTTGAAAAGTGTTAATTGTGAAGAAGGAGAAGGGTTATTTAGAGCAGTACATGGGGGTATAACAAGTAATAATGGAATGAAACTATGAAATGGAAAATACAGTCTGAATATCGGGACTCTCAGTGAGATATATTCAGCAGTGGAATAGCTTCCTCAAGGAAAGTGATGGGAACGTCATCTCTTGGGACATTTAATACTAGACTGGATAGAACACTAGAAAATGTGTTATAGGGAGCAAGACTAGATGACCTGAAAGATGGTTTTCCTCTCTAACGTGATGACTCAGTTATAAAAATTAACCAAAACCTATAGTGTTATTAAATCACCTCTTATCTACAACCGGATTGTGAACTGTATATGCATTTAAAATATGCTACCGACACAGTCGGTTTTGTCATTACTCTCCTATAGATTTTATGTTGACGGATATTAGTATATGAATAGCACTACTGACTGCAGATAAATGAAATATGTATTCAGGTATTGTAGTATTCTCTTTGTGTGTATATAAACTGAAAGGAATAGAAATAATGGAAATAAATTTCTTTCCTTAAAATGGGAGAGTAGAGAAAAGCAAAGCAAAAATTGATTTAACCCTTCAGAGACACTACATATTCTCCTAAGCATTTGTCTGGCATATCCTCCTGAGCATTTGATTGTATTCAAAATGTTAAAATAAAGATGAAAGCATGACAAAGTGCATCTATTCTCAGTCCTGCTTGTCTGGGACAACTCAAGTAGGCATTTGCAGGATCAGGCCTAAGCATGTTAATAGTGAATGTAAGTGGATCTAAGAGCTTGAGACTTATCTGTTTTAAAAGTTAGAATGGTGTGCACACAGGCCAGCTCTAAAATTCTCATCCAGTAGGGATCTATATTTTCAACTGCTGTTTCTGAGTTGCCTAGAGTAGTCTGGCTGAACCACATTTGCAACTGCTAGGTAGCAAGGGAGGGGCTGGTACAGTCCCTTATTACAATTTTTCAGCTGGGCCATGGGGGAGTCACAAAAGAGACTAAGCCTGTCCCATGTGAATAGTTAAGAAGGCACCAGGTGCAACTTCTGCTGACATTCAAAGTCACAGCTAGAAGGTTTACTGAAATGAGCAGCTGCATTCTCTGAACAAAAAGGCTTCCCCCCTCTGATTCTTTTCAGTGATATTTTACACAACATACAATTAAGGTCAGGTAAAAGATATGTTAATGAATGTCCCTCTCAGTGAAAACTACATTTTAGGCACTAAATTCTACATGGTTATTGTTTCTGGAAAAGCTTCACTTTTAAATTCCATTTGAGTCACTGATGAGTTCAGAATTTCTCAAAATAGTATATGGACACAGTTCCATATTTTTAATAAATGTTCTCCGTGCAACTAGTGTTTAGAGGTCTCAAAACTTAGACCAACTATGCATCCTTTTAAATACATTCATTGTATTTTATTCACTGGAAATATTTTACTTCATTTTGTGGTGTTACAATTTGAAAAAAATTACACTAATAGCCCAATTTTATGCAATTATACTAATGCAAAACATTGTTAAATTGAATCCTCATTACATACATCCTAATTCTCTGGGCTGCCTCACTTTCAGATTATAATCTAAAGTCTGCACATCAGAGAAAACGCTGTTATTGTAACATGAAACCCTTTTCCCAGTTATTTTTCTGCCATCTTTCACCATACAAACTGTTTTTATTGTCTGCAGCCGGAGGCACACTGAAGCAATCCAATTTAGCATCATAGGCCTGCAGTGCATATATTTTAGATAGGTTTTCTGTTGTATTATTGTGGTAATGACCCAAATCCACTTGCTCCATAATTGCAGCTATAAATGTCTCTTGTGCTGCATCTGTAAGACCAGAGTGTGGTTGGCCCTGCATGGGTACAAGGGGAGGGAGGAGAAAAGGCAGAGGGAGCATTTCCTCACTTTTATGCTCCTGTTTTGCCACAGTCTCAGGCTAACTGCCTGAACTTGGACCCAGGATGTCAGGCAGGCTTGTACTCGGATGGCTAGCCTTAGCCCTCACCCATGCTGCAGCATCCACCCTGCGATTTTTAGCATGCTAGATGAAGCTGAGCTAGCGCAAGTCTGTTTACCATGCTGGGAATCACACCTCCCAGTGTACCTTACAGTGTAGACATATCCAGTGTGGCTTTGGAGTGCAGGCGATGCACAAGGCTAGCACTGTGGTGATGCCAGCAGTATTTCCAATCCCAAACATTAAACATTAAAAAATGTTGAGAAGTGCTTAAAAATAATAAAAGTGGGCTCTTTTTTATTTACCGTCTGGCTTTTGAGCCTTTAAGGTTCATGTTTTCCAGCTTTTCTCCAAATCCATGAGGGCTAGAAACTTAATTTTTCTTAAATGAAAGCTCAGCTTCTCTCAGCATCAAATGATGCTAGGATCTGGAACTTTCAGAAAAACAGCAAATATCATAAAACTCATGAGCGATGGCAGCACTGTGCTAGTTTCCCCCCCAAATAAAGTTGGGAAGCAGTCCCAACCTGGCACATGTGCTGCCTTTTGAAAGGGTAGGGGAACTTTCACTCCAATGTGCACTTTCCTGATGCCCCAGGAGGATTCCTGGCTGACTCTCGCTGCAGTACATCTGTGTCTGCATCCCTTCCCCAGTGCATGGCGGGGCTTTAAAGGGACAGTCCAGCCACAATATGCACAATCCTTTAGTTACAACTGTTTGTCATAGCCTACATATCTATTATTTGACTTCACATGTGTGCCATTTGAATGCTGTTTTGGTCTTCTAGCCCATATATGCTTACAGGCATCCATGCAGGATTCTTTGTAGCATATGACTTCTCACTCTGGGTGGGGCAAGATCCTCCAAGAGCTATGAGAATCCCTCCCTCCTGCCACCTCTACATTACTGAGCCAAGCTAGTTTACCAAGATTGAGCTCAACCATGTATTTTTCCCATCAGTTTTATATGTATGGTCATGGTGCAAACACAAGTGCACCATTCATACAGGTTGTTAATTCTTGAATCTATATGTTAAACGAATGCAGGAGTCATCACTCAGAATTAGAGATGACCCTGAACCAGAATCCTGGATCTGTACACTCAAACTCTGTCTGGGGGCAAAGTGGGGATTATAATCCAAACCTGGATTCAAATTTTAGAATAGGGATAATGGCTGCACTAGAACCCAAGGCATGAACAAGCCCAAACTTTGCAGAAGGAGGGAGTTGAAATCCAGATCTAAATTTTTCAGATTCAGCCCATCTCTAATCAGAACGCTGTTCCAAAGGAATCACTTATCTAGGAGTCAGTCTCCCAAACACATCCTGTGATGAATTCTTCTGCATCTGGGATTTCAGATGCCCAAGGACCTGAGCCAGGTCCTGTTGAAGTTAATGGAGTCTTGCTGTTGACTTCAGTCTGAGCCTGATAAAGTCCTTACCTATTGTGGAGTTTTAGTTAAAAACTGTACGTATCTCATGATCTGTACAAACAATGGGACCACTGTGTTTTATTATGCTGAAAGGAATGTATTATGTATCTCTGAAGAAGACCTCAGAAGAACTAAACTTAACCCCTAGAGCTGGTAAAAAAATGAGGGTTTTTTCTGTAGAAAATTTCAATTTTGGGGGTAAAAATTTGAGTACCAAAATAGCAGGGCCGGCTTTAGGCCGATTCAGCCGATTCGGCTGAATTGGGCCCCGCGCCAAGAGGGCCCCGCGCTGCAGCTGTCCACCCCGCCCCCA